>NW_013667971.1:101153-120411 GCF_000517525.1 Limulus polyphemus | reverse complement strand
TATCCCAAGTCTTCTATGTAGTTATAGCCGAGTATCGTCACTAACTGTAACCATTGATAAAGGTGTAACTGCTATCCCAAGTCTTCTATGTAGTTATAGCCGAGTATCGTCACTAACTGTAACCATTGATAAAGGTGTAACTGCTCTCCCAAGTCTTCTATATAGTTATAGCCGAGTATCGTCACTAACTGTAACCATTGATAAAGGTGTAACTAGTGTCCAAAGTCTTCTATATAGTTATAGCCGAGTATCGTCACTAACTGTAACCATTGATAAAGGTGTAATAACCAGTATCCCAAGTCTTCTATATAGTTATAGCCGAGTATCGTCACTAACTGTAACCATTGATAAAGGTGTAACTGCTCTCCAAAGTCTTCTATATAGTTATAGCCGAGTCTCGTCACCAGGTGTAACCATTGATAAAGGTATAACCGCTCTCAAAAGTCTTCTATATCGTTATAGCCGAGTATCGTCACTAACTGTAACCATTGATAAAGGTGTAATAACCAGTGTCCCAAGTCTTCTATATAGTTATAACCGAGTCTCGTCACCAGCTGTAACCATTGGTAAAGGTGTAACTAAATAAAATGTTTTTAATTGTGTACCAGTTTAACGTTGAATATTATTTATGATTTTAACTTTATACACAAGTGCCAAATTACTATAATTATATGCAGTAGTCTTATAAACAGTAATAAAATCAATATTTACGGACTTACACTGTTATTTTCAATCATTAAATATGTACGTCCATATCTTCGGTTCTCAGAGCAAATTAAATTACTACAACAACGAAAAGTTTCCAGAGGGCGAAAAATATAATGTACTGTACCTGATAAAAAGGACATTTAATGTTTTACAAAATAAGAAGCACGCGATATATTCTGTATAAGCAACTTCGAAAAACAACAACAACAGCTATTAAATATCCGTTGTTCGATCTCATTATTGATTCATGGATAAAACGAAATTTGTTTGGAAAACTAATACAAAACGAATACATCAGGATATACCATCCATTCCAGAATGACATTTGGACAGAAAGTAATTGCAGCTATCGATAAAACGATGAATGATGGTAAAATGTGGACAATAAAGTTGATGTGTTCGACTTCAAGTTATATATTTTTTCAAGTGTTATTCATCTTACTTGCAGAAATAAAAAACAAACAAACGGAGAACGAGGAAAGACATCTTGATAATTATATCGAAAATGTTATTCCAAAGAATTTTCTTTACATTCATTTACTTCTATATTTTATTATTTCTTACGTTTTCTTTGCGTTTACAGGTAAAAGGCACGGGTTATACTGAAGAACCATTTTAGAGCAAATTCTGAAACAACTCTTTAGCAATGATTACGTAAAAATGTCAACAAAACGACCCTTACCTCTGGGCATCGTTTGGGTTTAGTATCTTTACCAATGGTTACAGCTGGTGACGAGACTCAGTTATAACGATATAGAAGACTTTGGAGAGCAGTTACACCTTTATCAATGGTTACAGCTGGTGACGAGACTCGGTTATAACGATATAGAAGACTTTTGAGAGCGGTTATACCTTTATCAATGGTTACACCTGGTGACGAGACTCGGCTATAACTATATAGAAGACTTTGGAGAGCTGTATACTGTTAAATATTTATTGCGAGACTCCCGCACATTCTCTAAAGTTGTAGAAGATTCTCGAGTGTAAGAATCAGCAATATATGTGTGTACGTAAACGCTAGAGTAACTTAGTGTTGTTACGTAATCTGAATTTTCGAGAAACTCTCCACACGCCTATAAATATAACCAACGCGCCGCGCCTAAAAAAACAGCACATATTATTGGTGTGCAATAGTTGGTATACTATAAACCTCGGAAGCTAGAATTGTGATTAACGCTTATTAATCGGGAATTTCAAATATTTGACTAGGAACGTTTATAAATTTCGAACATTACAAATCATTCAACTTCAGTGGATTCACATCGGACATTAGTACTTTTACGAAAACATTACCTAACGTCACCGGTAGGAAAAATCGGCGTGTGATCAGTGAATTTCATAGAGCTAGCAATATAAAGTTTGTAAAACTTTTGTATATAAGTCATTGTTTGTAATAACTGTTATTGTAAATTGTATTATTGGTTGTGTATTAAAATATAATTGTATTAAAAAAGAAACTGTGTGTATCAATCTTCTTGGCAAATATAATAAATTAGATATATCGCCATTTCTTTAACTACTAAATTGGAATTATCATTTAGCTCGGTTTCAGACCATTCGAAATTGTAACACATAACAGTAGGCAGACAACAATTTATAAGCATAATGAAATGATTTATTTATGGTGGAACATATTACATGTTTTGAGAGAACATTGATTTGTCTTCTCCAGATATATGAAGGTACCTAAAGATTTTGTTTGTTTGTTTTGTAGCAAAGCCACATTTGGTTATCTGCTATGTTCACTGTGGAGAATCGAACCTCGAATTTTAGCGATGCAAGTCCGTAGACTTACCCCTCAAGAAGAAGACCAGTGTTCTGACGAAACATTTAGTATGTTCCACTATAAATAAATCATTTAGAAATGTAAGTTTACAGTCCTGCTGATGTTCAAGAGTGAATTGAATACTTTTATGTTTACTATTTACTTAAATAGTCCAAAAATTGAGGAACATGATCTGGATCCTCGTATATAGTAAATATTATCCAAATACCTCCGATTATATAATGGTCTTAAAGATTGTGGAAAATTCTCCAATCGCCTTTCTTTCATGAAAATAAATAAATAAGCTAGTTAGAGAAGGAGCCAATCTGGAACCCCTAGCCGCACCATCATTCTGGTCATAAACATACCGACCAAAAAAATCTGATTCTTACGTTTTAATTTTGGAAATACAAACTTTACAATGCATAGCTCGTTTGAACTATCATAAAAAATTAAATATGCACTTAACTGTAATGCTAGGAACGTTAATATATAAGAAATCAATTTCAAAACTAACACAATAAACCTTACAATCAAACTTTTTTGTTTCGCCAGAAAATTCTAAACTGTATTTCCAGATACATTCATTAGTATTATACTTCTTCAAAAACAAGGTAAATAACCCACTAAAGCATCATTATGAGTTCCAACATTTGAAACTGTAGGTCTTAATGGACATCCTTCTTTATTTATTTTGAAAAGTTCAAAAAAATCCTTGGATGACTTCCTAAAGGTCTAATTTCTAAATTTTGTGCCTGAGATAACAAGTTATATATTTTTTTAACTTCAACATATATGTTTGCAATTTTACTTCACTAGTGGCAGTATAATCTTGATCAAGCCTCATAAATCTGGTTGAATCATTCAAGCTATTATGAACTTTACTAAATTATTCCATTTAATCCAAATTAGCTATACTGTTTGCTTTATTAGATTTAGTAATAATTATATTGTATTTTTACTAACCTTTTTAGTGCAAACAAATCATCTTTAGTTACAATTAAAAGTTGGTGATTAGAGTTAAACTTATTAAAAGGAATAAAGCTGTTCCACATAATTGAGTTCTAATATTATTAAATGATTCCCAATTGAGTTCTAATATTATCAAATGATTCCTCAATTGAGTTCTAATATTATTAAATGATTCCCAATTGAGTTCTAATATTATCGAATGATTCCCCAATTGAGTTCTAATATTATTAAATGATTCCCCAATTGAGTTCTAATATTATTAAATGATTCCCCAATTGAGTTCTAATATATTAAATGATTCCTCAGATTTAGACCAATTTAGTTGGTTAGAAAGTAATTGTAAAAAAAAAAACAAAGTGTAGAAAATAATCTTCAAATTTTAACTTTCTAGAGATACTGGATTAAAAATTGCAGCATCTGGTTGTTCTATAAATGAGTCTTTAATTTGATACCGTCTTAAATTAGTTAATTTAATACTTTGGTTTTTCCTACATTATACATGAATCTTTTTATTTTGTATTTCTATAAAATTGTTAAGAACGTTTAAAATGTAGATTATTAACTTATCTTCGTAAAACAAAAACCTCTGTAGACTGACGAGTTAAAAATTTATCAAAAAGGCTCTTTTAATTAATTCAATAATTATTTTTAATATTATAATAATGTTTACAGTGATAAAAGTGGGGAAGGAAAATATATCTAAACGTTCAAACATTTTGGTAATACAGGTTAGAAACTACTGTTTATTTTATGCTTTAAAAGCAATATTTCATCTGTTTATGTTTTAATTATCCCCTTAGTGTGCAAACTGTGGCCCGACCCCCAAGGGGGCACAAAGATTCGGTAGTGGGAGGCGCACAAGTAAGACCAAAGAAGCGTATAAGTTATATCTGAAAGTACAAACTTAAAAGTAAAGAAGTTTTAAAAACCACCGTACAAATATCACCAATATTAAGTAATATAGTAAAAGCAGTTAACATGGGAAAATAGCACGTACAGGATATACACAAATACGTTAGAGTGAGGAGATGCGTCAGCGTGCGGGCTGCAAAAGAAAAAGTAGGGATTTCTTCCGCGTTGAAAAGTAAACAAAAAAGAAAGACTACACAACACAAACGTTGTGTATTTTGTGAAATAGCCAATTCTACTTTTATTTTGTTATGGTTTTCTTTATCGTTCGATTATTATTCGTTCTATCGTCTAGGTCAACTATGAATATTTATTTATATTAAAGCGATAACTCACCTTCTATCTAGAGCACGTTGATTTTGAGTATGTATGTATTATGAAACTAACACAAGCTTCCCTTAGCGGTGACGTACAGATATTAATGTTGTGAAAGATTATGTAGAACTATGGTAATAGCTAGTCACATGAGATGTAAACTCGTGATCTAGAAGTCAAAATGGTCTTATGATGTTTTAAACACGGAGGTAGGTCTTTGTTCAATAATAAACAGTTGAACAAAAAACAAATAACTTTTAGAGGAATATCCTTTAAGCCCTTAGTAGAAGCATCATCAGCTTCTGGAGATTTATTTAATACACCTTTCAACAACTTCCATGTTTCCTCAAGTGAAATAATACTATAGCTGTCGCCATTATCAGGATATTTAAATCTTAATTTGTGTAATAATCTTCTGAAGCAGAAGATATAAATAGTTTTACAAAAGTATTTTCTATATCCTTCTTAGTTGGTATGTCATTCTGATTGCTTGAACATAATATCTCGTCCAGGACTCGTTTCTCATTTCTCTGATTACATATTCTATAGATGTCAAAATTTTCTTTTAGATTTAATGTTCCTATTGTTCCTCTTTCTCCTTTTTCCACCACAAAGTTTCTTGACTTTAGAGCCATTAGTATTAGTAGTAGAATTCTTATAAGTAACATCCAGGACAGTTGATTACATCAACAGATTGATAACTTCTGTTAGATACGAGATGAGCAATTGCTTCTCACTTAGACGGTGAACCTGTAGATAAAAAAAGCAATGTGGTCTGCAAATGTGCTAGGTAAAAATTAATTCCCATCAAAAAGTTCAGGAACAAAATCTGTAGGATCAACTTCAAAAGAGTGGTCCTTGTCATGAAGTAAATTAACTTTTCCTCAGGAATAAGTACCTGTTTCTAGCGGTATACGTCCGCAGACATACTCTGTGCCACTGGGGGAGGGGGCTCACCTGACAGTGATGTGGCCTAGCTGGGTGCACCAGCTCAGTATTTGGTTGTCTACCTGTGTTAGTTTCCCTTTCCTACCTAAGAAGAAAAGGTACTCGCGACTCTCACTATGAGAAGGTATAGATAGGACTTGTTATCATGACTAGGCCGTTTCCACCCCATTCTCGAAAGAATTATTTAGGTCTCCTTCCTGTATCCTCAACCATCCTATTAAGAGAGAGTTGGACATCTGGCTATTTTAAATAGTCATAGTTACTGCCTGTATTTACCTGTGCTTGGTTGAATTTATTCACTTTGATGTTTACAGCATTGGGCAGAAATTACATTGCATCAGCACCATCCAAATGGCCATCACAATGCTTTGTTTTACTTATGGTCAGATTCACCTGTTCCATGCCAGTTCTGAGTTAGCTGCTAGTCATTGGCTAAAAATGTCGTGACAGGCGGGAACCCGGCAAGCCATGCAGCTGATGCCTTTAACTTGGTGAAAAGTATGTCATATTTACTGGAATGACTTGGCTTGACTGAGCCATTGAAAGCTAGCCTCGCCAAGTCCCGGTACAGTACCATTCCCGTATTGGTTAGACCCAGCTCTCAGAGCCAATTTTTGTCTCAATGTTACGTATCTGTTTGCCAACTTCTCTTACCTACATTGTTTTATTGATTAGAGGCTGTTCATGTTAGAGACCTACTGAAAATATGGGTATGGTCCGGCATGAAAATCACACTCTTTTATCGGATTTTCATGGGCAGACAGGAACACTCCAGATACCTGTTTGGTCACCAGTGTAATGGACTGACCAATTTTTCACTGGTAGAATGATGTATTGGACGTAATATTTGAGTCCGGATAGCCCTCATGTAGCTTTGTAAGAAATTCAAAACAAACGAAATAAACTTAACATTTGAAATAATTCAAAGAAAAAAAAAAGAGAATAAGTTATCTAATGACCTCTCTAGACATCCTACTGATGCCCAGAAGAAACTTAGTAATTGGATGTCAGTAAGCTATCAGCTAAGCTTTTTGCCATTTGTCAGCATGAAAACTTGAAAACATTTGGCTACTGAGCAAGATAAAGATGATGAGTTTAAACATATTTACTGTTACTTGAAAACTGTTTTCAAATGATTCTACTATAGGTTTCGATACCCGTGGTGGGCAGATTATGTAGCTTTATGCTTCAACTACAAACAAACAAACAGGGTTATACACCAACCAAACTCCATCTAGGACAAGAGGTCTTCCTTCCTTGGGACCAACTGATGAAATAACCAACAACATCTCAAACTGTGGATGAGCAGACAACGGAATTGCAAGATGTCATGCAGAAAGCCAGATCCAAAGTTGAAAAGGCTCAGAAGCACACAAATGTAAGAGATGCCCGGATACTTTTAAAGTAAGTGACTTAACAAATGTGTCCTTGATAATTCTATTTTCTGCAGTAAATATATTTACTTCAAAATTTACTCCGAGGTGGAATGGACCTTTTGAAGTTCCAAAGTGTGTTACTCCATTAGTGCACCAATTAAAAGAGCCTAGATCAGATGGAGCTATAGGACGATTTATATTTCTTATATAAAAAGATACACACATACTATTCTACCAAAGGTCATAGGACACATCTCTGATTGCTGGAAAATGGGTGTGACGACGAAATGTGTAAATAGTTTGGCCTATAAAGGCCAAATTTGTACGCTGAATGATGGGTACATGGAAAGAGCTAACAGAGTTTCAGATCAGAATAAGAGTTAGATGTCATTGGGGAAAATGCTTGTACGTACTATTTTGCAACAATTAAACATTTACAGGTCGACAATTGTCAATGTGCTGAAGAAATGGAAGTCCGCAGGTGACAATGAGCCCAAGAAATGACCAGGTAGGCGTAAAATACTGACTGATAGGAGCCAACACGCCTTGTGAAGGCTGGTTACCTCATCTCGCTGTCAGACACTAGAGAATCTGTGTTTGGAGATGCGAGCAGCCATAAGCAATCCTATAAGTGTTTCCACCACTCGTCGAGAGCTGCATGCCATGAATTTTCACGGAAGAGCTGCAGCCCACAAGCCATTGATAACAAAAACAAATGCACACTGCCGATTGGCATGGGGCAAGGCACACTGAACCTGGACTGTGGATCAATGGAAATCGGTCCTGTGGAGCGACAAGTCACGCTACACTCTCTTCCAGTGTGATGGACGTGTTTGGGTCTGGCTAATTACCAGAGTGTATTGTCCCAACAGTGAAGATTGGAGGTGGCGGTATTATGGTCTGGGGTGCTTCTCGTGGTATAGATTAGGTCCACTGATCGCAGTGCATGGATCCATAAATGCTGAATCCTACATTGATGTTCTGAACAATTCTGTGTGTTCTACATTGTGGCAATTTTATGGTACTGGCCCTTACACCTTCCAATATGATAATGCTCTATGTCACAAAGAAAGGATTGTGAATGCGTGGTTTGAAGAGAATAACATTGGAACATTGCAATGGCCAGCAGAGAGCCCCGACCTCAACCCGATATAACATATTTGAGATGAACTGGGACGTAGAATTAGGGCAAGGCCTAGATGGCCCTCTTCAGTAGAAGAGCTTACTAATGGTTTAAAGAAGGAGTGGAGCACAATACCACCAGAAACTAATAGACAGTCTTCCACGATGCATTGAAGCGGTCATTATGGCCAAAGGCGGGCCAACACGCTATTAATTTCTTGGAATATAGACATGTTTATTCATAACTACCCGTGTTCCATATCGTTTAGTAGGATAGTCTATTTTCCTAGTGAACATTCTCTGGAAACCAGAGAAGATGGAAATCATATTAGACACTTGCAGGAAAATAGGAATGTCGACTACAGAAGACTTGGAGGTCTTCCACCCATAATACAAAAGACTTCTGCTGTTGTGTTCATTTCTCATCTTCCAGCGGATTCTGCTAATGACTTACTTGTGTTTCCTGCTCAACCTACTCAAAGGACGTTACAGCCACGTCGCACAGTTTGTTATCATAGTTTAACTGTAAAGTATTCCTAGTATCAGTGTAAATAGGGAGATAAAAATAATGATACGATCATCACTTCGTTATACTAAGGTGGGAAGGATTGTGAGATATCGGATTCTACTTTTATTTTGTTATAGTTTTGTTTACCATTCATTATTCCATCTATTGTTTAGCATATACATGTATGTATTACGAAACTGGCACAAGCTTCTCCTCGCGGTGACGTACATGTATAAATGTTGTGAAAGATTACCTAGTCACATAAGATGTAACCTCGTGTTCTATCCACTTAATAAAAAGCCTTCCTTGATCTTGAAAATGAGTTAGTTTATGGGATATAGTTATAAATAATTATTGCTCAATATTCTTCTTGACATTAAGAAGTGGTGTAATTTTGGAACATTGTGTTATTCCCTGGTGAATTAGGTTTTTCTTTTTCTGGTTTCTTGAATATTTGTTGAAATCAATAATATTGATATTGATATTGTATTGTTTATTAACATTTATACCTACCTATTCCTGGCCAGGCATGGGTTTACTAATTGTTTTTGTAAATGATAAAATTTGTATTGTAGTTATTCCAAAGTTTTATTTTGGATTTCTGTTATATTCACTCTGTTATATTCAAAGGGGAATTAACCTCTCCTATACAAAAATAGTTTTGTATTCGAACGGCTTTGTATAGACAGGCAAAAGCCTTTTCACTCCAGGTATGAGAAATCTACAATATTTTTTCTAGCTAGTGACTGTTGACTGTCCCAAAATACTGCATCTCGCTGTTTATTGGCAGTAATTTGAAATATGTAAATTAAACAAGATAGTTGTCTTTTAAACAACTGATTGTTTTGCTTTATTTTATATGTGGAACCAAATTAACAGACGATTCTGATATGTTGTCTCTCTGAACTTGTTTAATTAATATTTCATTTCCCCACTTATCTAATTAAACCTCCATTGTGTTTATCGTTTTATGATTGTACGTTTGTTTGTTTTACAGCTAGATAAAGAAGAAATTAGGTTAATTCAGCATAAATAGACATTTACACTGTTTACACATGATAAGCGTAACTTTCAAAAATTTAATTTTATCAGAAGCCTTCTCTTAATCAGAGCTGAAAGGTGTATTTGATATGGTAAACCGGAAGTCCTGATTATTATGCTATAATATTTATAAACCAAAGATATGGAAATGTATCTCCGTAGTCATGTAATGTGACTGTTGATTGGATGTCAGAAATATCATGATTTTTTTTATATAAATTTGTTAGTTTTGTACATTGCTGTAAGTGGGTGTTACATGTTTGGGAAAAATAATTGGTCTCATGTTTCTTCCAGGTACAACCTAGAAGTAAACAAACTGAAGAAATCGTTTAATGATGGTTGTAATAAAGAAGAACAAACTGTTGGCTTTGTAGCTGGAGCAAGCATTTCCTCAATCTTTGTTTCTACTGCTTCTGTCGATAAACTCAACACCAAACTAATGTGCGTAAGCATCGGAAAGATTATCTAAAATTTGATTTCACTTACAGAGTTGTTAATAACAAGGAACAACTGCAGTGCAATATTTGTTCGAAAATTCTAGCTAATGTCATCATGAAGCTAAATAACCCTAAAAGACATTTGGAAACCAAACAACCTGAACCGAGTTCTTTAAGTGATGAGTGAAACAATTGAAAGAACAAAGAAGATTGTTTGAAAGGCAAGTCCCTGTTCCAACAAAAGCCTTGAAAGCTTCTTTAGAAGCATCTTATTCAACTTAGAAAAGCATGAAGCCGTGCAATATAGGATAGGCATTAGTTTTCCTGTTGCCATAAAAATGTGAGATCATACATGAAGAGAGGTATGGTGAGGCTCTCTATCACGTGACACGATATAAAAATACAATGATAACACGTATCCATAACAATTTGAAATTCAACATACAACTTGATGAAACCACAGATGTTGTACATTTATCTCAGTTTCTGGTATTTGTACGGTATTGTTATGAAGACGAAGTTTGTGAAAAGTTTGTTTTGCCAAGCACTGGTAGATAGAGCTACGAGGGAAGCCATCTTCTTTCTTCGTGAGGAGTTTTCACCACAAACAATCTTTCTAGGGTTAATTATTTGGGGTATGCACTGACGGAGCAGTTGAATTTATGGGAAAAAAAAAGAAAGGGTTCAAAGCCAAAGTAAGTGCTCCTGTTTCAGGTGTAACATTTAAATATTGCATCATAGCTCCGTAGAAGTTGCAGCCCAAAGCAAACAAAGTGCTACAAAATGCTTTGAGTCTTGTGAAGCATATCAAGCGCTCTTGCTGCATATAAAGATACGCTTGTAGTTTCACGAGAAGATATTCAGTCACATTGTGTAGCTGAAAGACGAACTTTTTTTTTGTTTTTGTTAGACTGCAACCCCACACTAGCAGCACATTTTATAGATGAAAAGTGACTTCTAGTACTATGTTACGTGGATGATACCTTCGATAAATGAAAGGTTTAACTTGTCACTCTAATGTCGGAATAACAATATTTTGCAGTTGCATGACAAAGTGTCTTCATTTCGTAAAAGATTTGTGCTGTGGAAATTAGAGATTTTTTGTTTGTAGTTAAGTGCCAAGCTAAACACTGGGCTATCAATGCTGTACCCGCCATCGGTATCGAAACCTGGTTTTTGGCATAGAAGTCCATGAAATTCATCTCTAGCTCCTCCCCCTGGCTCAAAGTTAAGTTTGCAGGCGTATGACGATACAAATCGGGTTTCAAAAAAGGTTTATAGTTATCTCGTGATAAAACTCTTCCGGTAGAATTTAACTCAAACACTCTTGGGAACTTGTGGACACTAGTTCATAAAGAATACCCTGATTTATCAAGAAAAGCGATGGACGTGCTTTTGCCTTTCACATCAACGTACCTATGCGAGTCAGTTTCTTCTGCTCTGAGAGCAATCAAAACAGCGCTCTCGTCTGCAGATAGTGGGGTATCTCCGAGTTGTTATGTAAACAATTCCAAGTTCAAGTCCATCTTTCACACTAAATTGATGAGTAAAGTGAAACAGTTTGGTTTATGCTATGGCCCCCCAGTGGCACAACGGTATGTCTGCGGACATACAATGCTAGAAACCGGGTTTCGATACCCGTGGTGGGCAGAGCACAGATAGCCCATTGTGTAGCTTTGTGCTTAACTTCAATCAAACACACAAACTTTATGCTATGTACCATTTTAAGACTTGTTTTATTTTTATACAGGGAAGGAAGCGAGATAAAACCCATGTTTCGAAAGCGGGAAACATAAAAACGTTCGCGCACGACTCGGTTATGCGATTACATTTCCTTACTTGAGAACGGCCTCAGTGAAGTTCGAAATCTTGTGTTATTATGGTTATTATGTATATGAATGTTGAAGGGGGAAGTTTTATATTTTAGTTCTATGTCTTACGTTATCATATGGAGAAGAAGTTTTTATTTTATTATGATATTTGTATGAGTCCGATTTGTTTTTGTTTGCCCGTATTTCATTATAGCATGTAACGTTATAATATGTGATTAATAAACATTTTTTGTGTCAAAATATATTATCCTTTTGAGATTTCCAAAGAATAACAGTGTTATAAGGTAAACCTTCAGTTTAGGAGTGCAGAAAAAAAACGTCTTCTAAAAACAAAGGCCCCCGGTAACTCAGCGGAAAGCCTGGCGGCTTATAACGCTAAAAATCAAGGTTCGAGACTCGTAGTGGTCAAAGTTCAGATAACTTATTGTGTAGTTTTGCGTTTTAAACATTTCAATGTAAGTTGCATATGTATTAACTCGACAAACGTAATTAGTTAACTCTTTTGTTTAAATTAAATTTATATTTAGAAATGTACATAACATCGATTATTAAATATATATAGAATGGTAAATCTGTCACAAAAGCTATATCAGAGCAGTGAAGCTTTTGTAGTTACCCGGTGGGACAGCGGTAAGTCTTTGCAGCTACAACGTTAACCTCAGTGGTTTGATTCCCCTCGGTAGACACAGCAGATAGCCCGATGTGGCTTTGTTAGAACACACACAAAGATTTTGTTAATCAGTTACTAAAAAGAAGTATAACCAGATCGTCATTTGCTATTGTTGGTTTATGTCCGAGTGTTTCATGTGATTTCTGACTAAAAGCAATTGAATTTTATTTTGATAGTTATATGTGTTGAATTAACAAGAAATTTAATAAGAAGATGATATTTAAGGGTCTATATTTAATTCTATCTAATTGTTTTGTGTGTTTGAAGACATTTTTCACCAGATATCGATAATTGCTATGGGCACTAAAATTGCACCAACCTAAGCAACACAAGTAATGGGTTTCTTAAAAGTAAACAAATGTTTGATATTCTTCGAACTATTTTTAGATTATCTATGTAAATTGTTTAAGGGTTACATTGAAAGATTTTTGAATGAAATATATATTATTTGGAACAAAAATTATGATATTGAAATTTTCTTCTGGGTTTTAAATGAATTAAATGAAACAATCAAATTTACGTTTGAGTATAGTGAAAACAATATACCATTCTTAGACGTTCTTGTAGTAGTTATACCCCTAATGGCTCAATAATGTTACGACGCTAAAAATCTGGTTTCGATACCTGTAGTGTACAGATTACATACAGCTCATTGTGTAACTCTGCGCTTAACAACAACAAAAAACTTCTAATAGATAAAGAAGATTATGAAATTACGATTGATATTTATTACAAATCAACCAATTCGCATAAATACCTAAATTTTTCTAACATGAATCTGAAGTCAGAAAATCAAATATCTCAATTATACTGGCACAAATGTAATATACGCTGGCGGCAATAGATACAGCAAATGTAGTGTTGTTCACATATTTAAATCTATTCTCCTTTGCTTTCACTCATGGGTTCTTAAAATAAATATTCAAGTCAAAGATGAGAAATATCAAATTAAAAGAATTTTTGATAAAATGTCATCATCCAGAGAAGATTATTGATAGAGGCTTTAATTTGATGAAATGGTCAGTAGGAGAAGAAAGAATTAAATACTATTGTCAACTTATTGTCTAGAGATATCGAATAATATCAACTTTAGTCAAAAACAAATTGATGAAGATGTAGACGAGAAGCTAAACAATGTTTTTGATAATTGTAAAATAATTTAAGCTAATCGGCGATCGACAAATTTATATAGATTGTTAATTTTTAAAACTTCTAAAGTAAAGAATGAAAAAGGTGTTTTATCATGTAATGGAATAAAAAAGTGTAATGTGTACAAATAGATATCTTGAATTAGCATATTTAATTGTTGGATCAAAAGGGCAGGAATTATTTAAGTGAAAAGTATTTTTGATTGAAATGCTAAAAAATGTAATTTATGTTTCAAAATGTCTTCTTTTATCTTGTATTTGTTTGGACTTGTAATTTGAATTTATTTTATCTCACAGTTATCATATTACACTGTCCATTTTTTTTAGTTCATTCATTCTGTGTTATGCATAGTTCTATTTATATTATCACTCTTTATTGTATTATGTATTTTAGTCAGTTTTCTGTTTTGCTCAGCTTCATTCAATTTTGCATTATATTTTGTTTGTATCATTTTACATTTATTATGAGTTATAGTTTCATTGAAATTTAGTTACTATGTAATTTCTTACTTACACTCATTCTGATGATAGTTTGATAGGTTTGTTTGTTTGGAATTAAGCACAAAGCTAAACAATGGGCTATCTGTACTCTGCCCACCACAGGTATCGAAACGCGGTTTCTAGCGTTGTAAGTCCGCAGACATATCGCTGTGCCACTGGGGGGCAGTTTAATAGGTAACACCCATCCTGATGATAGTTTAATAGATAGCACCCATTCTGATGATAGTTTAATAGGTAACACTCATTCTGATGATAGTGTAATAGATAGCACCCATTCTGATGATAGTTTAATAGATAATACTCATTCTGATGATAGTTTAATAGATAATACTCATTCTGATGATAGTTTAATAGGAAGCTTTGAATCCAAGTGTAAATGGAAAGAAAATACTTTCCAAAGGTCATGATACCTATTAAACTCTCATCAGAATGAGTGCTATCTATTAAACTATCATCAGAATGGGTGCTATCTATTACACTATCATCAGAATGAGTATTATCTATTAAACTATCATCAGAATGAGTATTATCTATTAAACTATCATCAGAATGGGTGCTATCTATTACACTATCATCAGAATGAGTGTTACCTATTAAACTATCATCAGAATGGGTGCTATCTATTACACTATCATCAGAATGAATGTTACCTATTAAACTATCATCAGAATGGGTGCTATCTATTACACTATCATCAGAATGAGTGCTATCTATTAAACTATCATCAGAATGAGTGCTATCTGGTGTTAAGGTTTCTTATTTCCTGTAAGTTCCTTCATACAAATCAGTCTATTCTTATCAAGTTTCAGTGTCTAGTTTGATGTAACCAACTTAAAATTTGCCACCACACAAACAATTTCTGTCAGAGATGCAATGTCTCTGAGATCTATGTGGTGCTACACTAGTTCACACATTAAATCTGTCAATTCCCACCCATGTTTCCATGAACTTGTTGACGAGGACTTTCTCACAATTTGTGGGTGACATACACAAGAAGGACTTTTTCTTGCTGTTTGCAATTGTCTTATATCAATTACTTAAGTGGTCAAATGTTACGAGGACCATGCCTTTGTGCCTTGTACTCAGCTCCATATATCTCTCTCTGTCCTCCATAGGCTCGGCATGGCCAGGTGGTTAGGGCGCTCGACTCGCATCTGAATACACCTGAATAAATATATCTTGTTATTCTAGCTATGGTAATGTAAACTTTTCAACTGCTATACAGTGTAGATAATCTTCAGTGTCAGAATTTCCTTATTAACAATAATAATAGAAACAAAATGTTCTTACTTGTAGTGTTGATCATTAACAGTAACACAATGTCCTTCTTTTATTAATAATGTAAATGTTCAGTTGTGTTATATCACGTTTATAACAAGACAAATACCTTATAAAGCGTGTAAATATTCAAGAATTTCATATTTTAGGGTTATCAAGTTAGGTTCTTTATCAGAGTATTCATCTTGAAGTCTGGTTGTATCATAATACTGACAAGACAATGCCCATATCTACATCATAAATATTTAATGTTACTGTATTGTGATGTTAACAAGACAGTATCCCTTTACTCAGTGTAGAATTTCCATTGTTTCATGGTGTCAGTAACACATTTTTTTATAACCAGTGTAAACAATAAGTCTTACTGAGCAAGAATATAGTAAAAAATACATCTTTAAGCACTAAAAGCAACTCTTTGCTTTTGTTTAGCATTATTCTTAGTTCTATATTAGTAGTTTACGTTGTTTTTAAAGTTCATTTGGCTGAGATAATCGTGTTGTGTATTGTTAAATATATCTTAGTGCTTCTGCTGCAGTAAGATTAAGATTCCAACCTGTTTATTCATTCGTTTTAGAACAAACTTTTTAAAATTCCATGACTTCTTGGTTTCTGGCCAGAAGCAAATTGCTCTTTACGTAAGTGGCATCTAGCCATTGTGTCAGGTTGACTTTCAACATTTTACCCTACTATGGTATGAAGAGCGACAGCATTACAAGTATTGGTTGTCACAAGCTCAAGGTTTACGCGTCATTTCTTCGTATAAAAGATGCTTTAGTAAGAAGTTAAGGCCATATTTGAAAGTGAGGTGGCTAATGCGAGCTTTTGCATCACAATCCAAGATTTATTTATCTTCGTTATGTTTGGGCTTTGTACGTGAAAGATAGGATTAACAATCAATTTCTGTAGCACATTTTTCTTTCTTATGCTATTAGTAATTAAAAAAATATTTGTGTAAGTTCTAAGTCAAGACTTTTCTAGAAATAATATATATATATGCAATATAAAGAACATTAAGTTAGAGGCACTGCATTAATAAAAATTGTCTTTTCCTCTTTTAGTTCCTTGTCACACATATCAATAGAAAGTGAGACCTGTAATAAATTAAATCAATACTGTTAAAACAAGATATAATAAATAGTAAAGGTACGAAAATGTTTGTTTATTTTGAATCTCACGCTATCTGCACTAGCTGTCTTTAAATATGAAGTGATAGATTGGAGGAAAGGCAACTAATCAACATCACCCACCACCATATCTTGGGTTGCTCTTTTACTAACGAATACTGTGGAATTTGTCATCACGTTATAATTTCCTCACTGCTGAAAGAGTGAGCATGTTCGGAGACGGGATTCGAACCCGCGATCCTCAGATTACATGTCGAGCGCCCTAACCACCAGAACATTCTGGGCAGGTATACGAAGAATAGCTTTTCTAGAGGTTTTTAACAATTTAAATTTTGATCCAAGACATGGCCAAATGAAACGCTCTGTTTTCGTTTCTGTTACAACTAACAAATGGGTGACATAAATGCTCGTATTACTTGTTAAAGGTTCAGTTCTTTCTTTCCTTTTAAAAAAAATTAACAAACCTTCTCTTCCCTTAAAACTAACCTACCTATTATAACTATTAGTCTTACACTGGAAACCAATCATAGCAATGTGACCCCTAAAATGATGTATTTCTTCTTCTAGTATATAGTGAGGAAAGACATATTTCTTCTGTTAAAAGCTATGTGTGTTTGTCTCTTTATTACCACCATAATAAATAAAAATACATTAAGGAGAGTCTAGAAATTAATTATCATTTCAATAGTAATAGACAAGAAATGTACTATTTTGTTTTTTAGTATCAGATAAGGGAAAATATAGCATTCTTCTCCTAGAATGATTGACAACAGTTTGTTTGTTTGCTCTTAAGTACAAAGCTACACAATGGCTATCATTGTTCTGTTCATCGTGGTCTTGAAATCCGCGTTTTAGCGCTATAAGCCATTTTTTTAGGGGGTAGGGAGGGAGCTGGAGAATGAAACGGGTATTGATGGTATTCCATACAAAGACATACTGGTCAATTTATCGGATGTACACTTATGAATGTCTGTGAGATCGGGCTGTTGAAACTGGTGCTAGGAAGTTGTTGTCCTCTTATACTAGATGACTTTTTGAAAGAATATAGGGAGGAGTGGCGTGCTTTGGACATGAACATTTGAAAACGGAACCTTTGGGAATGGAAACTACGCTGCAGGGCTATTGTAAAGGTGCGTGGTTGTCACATAGAGCATGACGAGAAGCAGGGACATGGACTGTAACGAGGTGGTGAGGCCTCAAATTTGATTTATTGTTTTAATGTAACGTACTCAAAGCTCTGTAAAATTATCTGAGTATGCCACCAAATACCAAACGTTTCATAAGCAGGGACATGGACTGTATCGACGTAGTGAGGCCTCAAATTTGATTTCTTTTTTTAATATAACGTACTCAAACCTCTGTAAAATTATCTGAGTATGCCACCAAATACCAAACGTTTCATAATTACACACTTGAATATTTCCATTCATGGTTTCATATATATTGGGCACTCACTCAAAGAAATATAAATTTTGAAACAGCTTGCCATGATGCTTTGGGTTTATAAATCAGAGTAATTCTGAGTTAATAATGTATAGATTTCACATATGAAGTACCTTATATAAAATTATGTAACACATTTCGCATTTCCGTTGATGAAGTATCTAGGAGAATGTATCCATTAGGCTACACATGCAGAATAAGGTTCTCGTAGATACTTTATGTAAGGACGTTTGATCGTACAAAGTCAGTGTTAACTTCCTTCGTATTGTTCGTATTGTTTATTGACGAAATATTTATATTTCTTTTGTTGATTACTTAAATAAAAATTTACTTTCTTACTAATATATTTTAAGAGATACATTGAGGAAAGTATGTTTGCATTCAGAATGAAAGACGTCACTATAAAACATTTCATAATCCAGGCACACGAAATCAATTTAAATAGTTAAATAAATTATGGACTACTGTAAAACCTTCTACCTGTGTATTAACTGATCTGACTGCAACCAGGAGCAGTGATCGGATTTGTGTATATCCACATCTAACATCCTCTGTGAGTTTCTGGTCTTATTACATAAAATAAAAAAAAGCGCACATTCTATTTTCCAATGAGCACTTATTCACAGAGAAAAACTTTAAAATCTAAACGTTTAAATGTTACACAAGTCTATAGGATTTTCTTAAGTCCCAATATTTTTACTGCTCAGCTATGAGAGGTGTTACTTCTCTTGAGTTATTATGAAGCTATTTACTATTTTCTGATGGAACCGTCTTTGTTTGTAAATTATTATTGAGAAACATATTGAACTATATCCTATTCATTTGTTTGTTAGCGCTTAGTATTTTTATGAAATTCGAAAACAATCTTCACATAAATGTCAAGAGAACCTCATAGAAAACACAGGGAAACTACACTGCACAACGCTTCTGAGATGGTAACACTACTTAGACTTAAACACACGTTGTAAGAATGTCGTAGATAATACTCTTTCTGATGGGCATGATTACACATTATTGCCCAATACCACATTCCTAGTAAAACAAATTTTAGCGAAGGAAAGCCGAAGGAAAGTGAAGTCAATCTCAGTTTATACATCTTGAAAATTTTCCACAGACCCTCTATTGTAAGTGAGCGTCGGCTTCCAAGGCCATGGTTAAGCA
>NW_013667971.1:98249-100181 GCF_000517525.1 Limulus polyphemus | reverse complement strand
TTTCTGTCCTTTTCTTTTACTCTTTTCTATTTCTTTCTTTCTGTCCTTTTCTTTCTCTTTTTTTGATTACATATCCCATAATGAGTAACAATACTAAAACCATGTCCTCAGGACGGAATTTCCGTTCTTCAAAATCTAGGATAGGTTTCAAAGGAGCAATGTGAATTTTCTGGTTAGATTTTCCGACTAGCTGACAGGTATGACAAGTTTTACAAAACCGAGAAACGTCTTGCCTAGGTTTTGGCCAAAAGAAATGTCTCATAATTTTGTCACATGTCTTATTGATACCTAAATTACCTCCCATGGGGATTTCATGGGCAACTTTCAATATTTCAGAAAGATATGCTTTGGGAACAACGATTTGATAAACAATACCCCAGTCCTCTGAAGCTGGTACATCTTGTGGTTTCCATTTCCCCATAAGCACACATTTTTGAAAAAATGACCATTTGAAACTTTCTCCAGTTCATCTTTTGGGAGTGCATATTTAAATAGTGCGTTTTCTTGCTCAGCTATCAGTTTACTTTTAGTAAACGAAATTTCACCAAGGTTCATCGTTGTTCCTCACTGAGGAATCATCAGTAGGACAATTATCCACCAGATCCTTGTCGGATCCAAAAAATGTCTGAGACGAATCTATAATATCATCCTCTGAATCCATGCCTATCATTTGTTTTTTGGCTTAATTTCTTAGGCTGAGCTCGAGTCATAGCACACGAGGGAAACACATCGGGATTCTCCTCAACTACAACATTATCCTTGAATGAAACAGTGATCGGCTCATTAACCATTTTAGGTTCGGCAACAACTTTTTTCCCCCAGTCAAATCGTTTTCCAACAATAATGATACACCCTTAATTGACAGAGTAGGTCTTACTCCAACCACAACTGGTCCCGAAACTAGGTCTAATGCTAAATAAATGTTGTGAAGAGGAACATTAACAAAACCACCCTCAATACCCTGAGCAATAACAGGCTCACCAGTGGTAGAACTCGAATCTAAAGGCAATAAACCTTCTAACAACAATGACTGAGCCGCCCCAGTATCACATCGTACAACACGTATGAGTATGGGATTGCCAGTGTCATTTGTCAAATACACAAAACCAAAAGACACAAAAGGTCTAAATTCCTCCCTGATTACATCAACCTTTATATCAGTGGCCAAATCAACAACATCGAGTGATCTGGTGAAACTACGTCCATATGTGTCCACAAACACACTGGGTGTTGCCTCCTTTTCTTTTTTCTTTTTCGAACACCAACAATCAAATATAACACGAACAGGTTTTTTACAAAATGGCAGACAGGCATTGATTGTTTTAAATAAGTTTTAGCCCACTGTATGAAGATTTCGAACTAGAGAAACTGGATTTTTTAGAATAATCCTCAACTTTAGTGGATTAAACAGATACGGGTTTTTGTTGAGATGGTAGGAATTTCTTTTTATTAAAAGTGGTTTTATTGTTAAAATTTAGTCATCGAAAAGAGTGGCTGCTTCCTGTAGTGTTTCAACTTTCTTTTTATCTAAGTAAATTTTGAGGTCGCCACGTGCACAACATTTAAATTCCTCAATTAGATATAATTGTCTTAGTTTGTCAAAACTATTGCCAATATACACCGAATTACACCATCGATCAAAATAAACCTCTTTTTCGTGAGCAAATTCCATATAAGTTTGATAATCGTGTTTGCAATAACCTCTAAGCTTTTGGTAATAAGCCTCGGTATTAACTCGTATGCTTTAAGAATAGCTGCTTTAACCTTATCATAATTTGTACAATCTTCTAAAGAGAGAGAGCAGCATAAGCTACTTGTGCTTTACCAGTTGAGACACATTGTAATAATAATGACCATTTTTGGTGGGCCTATTCCACGGTTTGAGCAACCTTTTCAAAATGTTGGAAATATTTATCAACTTCATTTTCTATT
>NW_013667971.1:96103-98111 GCF_000517525.1 Limulus polyphemus | reverse complement strand
TCATTAAATGGTGGTACTTCAACATATCGATTAAGTTCAAAGTTGTCATTTTGCCTTGGTCGATCAGTGTTGAGTCTAATATTAATTTCTTTCAGCCTAATTTCTTTTTCGGCTTCGAGACGTTTATTTTCTCTTTCGGCTTCGAGACGTTTATTTTCTCTTTCAGCTTCAATTCGAGCTTGTTCTTTCTCTTTCTTGGCTTCGATTCGAGCCTGTTCTTTCTTGGCTTCAATTCTAGCTTCGTCGATCACGAGTTGTTTGAGTTTTAGCTGAATCACTAACTTATCTTTATCACTCAACCCCGATTGGTTAGTGAGTACTCTAGAGTATTCGTCTAATGCTTCCTCAGGCAACAAATCATCATCGACTAGTACTTCGGTAATGCACTTTTTAGTTCATTTTTCTCATTGATCTTTTAACTTCTAGTTCTAAAACTGTGGCAATTTTGAGCAATTCATTTTTGTTATATTTCTCTAGTTGTTCTAAGGAGGATGATACAAGAAAACCTTGATAATCCGACATGATCAAACCTTGTTGACAATGATAAATATAAATTCAATTATGATTTAAATTATAATTTAGATCGAATTTTGTCTCTGATTCAAATCTCGGACACGAGCCCCCAATTTATGATATTACGTATTAAAATTTCGAATAGTCCGAAGCCGAGTTAACTGATAATTTAAATTTAGTAATTAAATTGTGCTTTGGATTTAGTATTTAAATACATGCCGATATATAGTCAGTTTATGATATTTGCCAACAAGATTGATACACACCGTTTTCGTTTTTAACACAAATACGTTTTGATATACACACAACAGTACAATTTATAATAACAATTATTACAAATGGTTACTACAAACAATGATTTATAAACAGAAGTTTCACAAACTTACAAACAATATAAAATTTTCTTTCTAGTCTGGAACCTCCTTGATATCTTATCGAGAGTTCACGATGATCGAGTTAATTACGAGTTGATGTAGATACCATCTGCTGGGAAGCTAGCTAGCTTTGTCCTTTGCCACACATACACACTAGGTTTTTCACAATGAATTTATATGTCTTCGTAAAATTACTGATGTCTGATGAGAATCCACTGAAGTTAAATGATGTGTAATGTTCGAAATTTATAAATATTCCTGGTCAGATATCTTAAGTTTTCCGATTGATAAGCGTTGTAACAATCACAATTATAGCTTTCGAAGTTAATAATAGGCACTCTCCTGGAGCGTGGCTTTAGTTATATTTATAGCCGTGGGAAGGTTTTCGAGAAAATTCAGTCTTACGTAACAATACTGGTTAAATCTTTGGACACCGGGTCGGTCAATTTGACGGAGTTACGTGACCTTCTGTACTCGTTTAAAGTTGACACAAATTTAATACTTATAACTTTCTATATTTTGGGTATATCTTCACGAAATTTGGCAGTCTTTCAGTTAATATTACAAGTCACATACAAAAAGTCATATTTCTTAATGAAGCAATTTTAATAAAATAAAATAAAGTTTTGTCCATGAATATATTGAGTATTTGTTCTGAATAGTCCGTGTGCAAAGCCATTTTCATGTTAAAATTAAAAATACTTTTCGTCATCTCAAAGATCTCAAATTTCCTTTGTGTAATCCCTAAAATGTATTTCAAAGTTTTTTTTTTTACTAAATCCTTATAGTTTATATGTTATTTTCTCTACCCTAATTTCAAAACGGGATCGGTCAATTCGACCGACCTCGTAACCACCAAAAAATCAAAATAAACCTAAATTAACCTTATTTTCTTTCCTGTATGATTTCAAATTGTAACATGAAACCACATTCGTTTATCCTAAGTAGCTGTAAGTTCGTAACATTATACATCTATTTATAATTAACTTTTGTTTTATTGTCCATTGAACCGTGTCTAACTGCTATCCGCGCCATTATAAGTTGTAAATCACCTGGGTAACGTCCAGCTCACTATCGAATTGCGTTACCCATGATCTGCTAGCTGCTAGCGTGCGTGCTTC
>NW_013667971.1:90073-95120 GCF_000517525.1 Limulus polyphemus | reverse complement strand
ATAAAATTTTGAATGTAAAACACTAAAACCTTGTGTCATGCACAGTAGGTAATTTAGTATTATTAATTAAGGACACATCCTTTATCTTCTGCGGTAATAAACTTTAGTGCAAAATTTGCTCCGAGGTGGAAATGGGCCTTTCGAAATTACGAAGTGTGTTACTCCATTAGTGTATGAATTAAAATATCCTAGATCAGTTGCAGTTATAGGACGATTTCGTATTTCTAATATAAAAAGATATATATATATTTATATATATTTCCCTCGTGACAATTCTCTCGACAGTGAAGAATATAGCAATCATCCTAGGCAGTTGCAGCAAAATGAAGAGGTCAACTACAGAAAATTGGACAGCCATTCCCCCATAAGAAAAAGGGCTTCTGCTGGTGTGCCCACTTTTCGTCCTACAACGGATCTTGCTGATGGTATACCTCTATCTCCTCTTCAAAGGACATTGCGACCACATTGCAGAGTTAATTATCGTAGTTAGCTAAAAATTCGGAAAGTCGAACCAGAGCCAGAAGTTATAGAAGATCTAGCTGGAGATTCAAAAGGCATGAATTATATTTTTCTTGTAAGATATCTGTACTTAAACTGTAAAGGATTCATGATGTCAGTATAAAGAATGAGGTAAAAGTAAGGATACGAAAATTGGAATATTTTATACGAAGTGATTAATGTCATCATTTCGTTTTCAAAGGAGAAAGAGAGGGAAATAGCAAATTCTGTTTTCGTATGATCATGTTTATCGTTCATTTATTATTTTCTCCTATCGTTTAGCTAATCTATTAATGTTTCTTCTACATAATCATTTGTATTTAACGTAAATATGAATGTGTGATGAAAGTGACACCAGCTTCTCTAGCGGTGAGTACAGGTACTATTAATATATCAGATGATTATGTAAATTTATGATTACACAAGGTTTTACTCTCGTGAATAGGCCCGGCATGGCCAGGTGGTTAGGGCACTTGCAATCTGAGGGTCGCGGGTTCGAATCCCCGTCACACTAAACATGCTCGCCCTTTCAGCCGTAGGGGATTTATAATGTGACGGTCAATCCCACTATACGTTGGTAAATGAGTAGCCTAAGAGTTGGTGGTGATGACTGGCTGCCTTCCCTCTAGTCTTACACTGCTAAATTAGGGACGGCTAGCGCAGATAGCCTTCGTGTAGCTTTGCGAGAAATTCAAAAACAAACAAATAAACTCTTGTGACCTACTCTGTGAATAAATATCCTGCCAGAAGCTTCACTAACACACAGAGAGAGAGATTTATCATCTGTTACTGATATTGAATGGTATTTTTGGAATATAATATTTGCTGTTTTTTTTGTTGTTGTTGTTTTATTAAATTTTTATTTCTGGTTCTTTTTATTGATCCCATTATTATTGATTTATTAATATTTCTGATAAAATATTTATTAATGTTGGTGTGAAGTCCTGGCCAGGCACATGTTTATTAACTGTGTTTTGGTAAGTGTTATTGTTGAGTAAATTGTTTGTTGTTGTTGTTGTTGAACCCTAATTGTAGCGGCATGTTCATTTTAGACCATTACAAAATAATCACAGTTGTATCAAGATCTTAGCAAGATCTTTTCCTCCTTTATCTATCTACTTCTGCCTGTTTTCTTTCTTCTTTTTTTTTCTAATCTTGATAAACCCGCGTGTGAGATGGATAGGTTAGACCGTAAGGCGCTGTGTGAAATTGAAATATCTTGAAATGAATACCAGTAGTTATAATACGAATTAAAGGGTAACTTGAGAGTTTTCTATCCCTTTTATCACGATCCGTACTTTCGTTGGTTATTTACGTCTTGAACTATTGAATCTGTTCTAGAGATCAAATGCAAATTTTTTTATCAAAAACTCAAGATACACCCTTTTATCTATTGTTAAACAGTTGATAATTATCAGATTCTGAAAGTAGAATTATCAATGTCATAACGGATACTTTAATATTCTTTTCAACTCAGTAAGTGGCAGACAAAAAAGTAAGTAACAAACGGCCAGCTTAATGCCAATATTGCTATGATTATAATACAATAACAAAATTATTGTAAAAGGTTTTTTTTTGTCAAAATAATAATACAAGGCGTATTTGAAATTCAAAGTGCAAACATGGAGTGTTTCTAAACAGTAAATGATGAAGAATATCAATAAAATATTAGAACAGCCGTAAGTTGAATAATTTGTATATTACCTACGACATAGAAAGTGTGTACAGAACCGATTATTATTCTGTTTTTCATGGTAGTTATGTGGGATATACAGGAACATTCCCCGAGAAATATCACCCTTATATTCTTGTGACATATGAGAGCAAAAGACCGAAATATTAACCAAGTATAAAAAAGGGGATGGATTATATTAAAGGTAACAAATTAGCAATTCAAGTTATCAAGCAAGTAACTTCCAGGGACCTCTCGAGTACGTCTTGATGGCAGTCAAAAAAATAAAGTGTGGAAAACGTATTATCGCGAAAAAGAAAAATGACTGTAGAGGAAAGGTATTTTTAAAGAAGAAATTGAATCGTTTCCATCCAGTGGAAGAGAGGTAACAAGAGGTTAAATCATTCCTCTTACTGGTTCTTATCCACACAAAAAGGAGCGAAAACGAGCTTATATACATGTATAATAAAATACGAGTGACGCCGGCTATCCCTTTAGAAAGAAAGGAAATCTTTCAGCTTCACATTCTTGACTTTATCATTGTTAGTAATTATTATTTTTTACTCTGTCTACACAATGACACAAGATTCATTAGGGTTAAAGCTAAAACGTGATAAATGATTACTTTTATAGACCCTTGATACGACACTTTTGGGATCAGGTAATAATTTATGCAGACGTTTCTTATTGAAAGTGAGACGAGAGTTATCTCCTGTGAAATGTTAGGTCATCCGTCTTCAAATGTGATAAATTATAAGGTTAAGCTGTTCTATAAAATATATTCAATAGAGAACTAAATATAATTTATCTTTCTAATAGATAGAAGCGTTAATATAAGCACAGATTAAATGAAAATAAAATAAATATTAAATACAAAATTAATTCCAACAATTCGTAGTAAAAAATAAATGAAATCGAAAGCTATTAGAAGTTAACAGAAATGGAAATTATCAGAACTAAATGATTAGAACAAATGAATATAAAGCTCTTTATTAAGAATGGGTATTTATCAATTACGTATAATAAAGTGTATAAGAGAAAACGATTACGAGGATATCAATAATAGTTCAAACAATTCATAAAAACATGAGAAGGCGAACTGTGACAAACTAAAAAAAAAAATTGCCATGTCAACGCATAGCTACACTGAGTTATCTGTGAAACCTTGGATTTTATTGATGTAAGTTCGTAAACTTGCTGCTTACTCATCGGGAAACTTAAAAAGAAAACACACGTGAATTCAAAAAAACGCATAAAAGAACAATAAAGAAAAATCATTTTCATAGGAAAAAGAGAACATTTCTTGTATACCAATATGTTTTATTCCCTATAGCACCTTTCTTATTGTGCCCCAATGGGTTAGGGATAAGTTTAAGGACTTGTAACGATTAAGTCTGGACACAATGCAGATAGTCCATTGTGTAGCTTTGAGCTAAAAATAACCTTTCCTCTTAGAAATCATCAAGTAAAAAATATACACCTATGATTACCTTTCACTCTATCAATGATATTTAGCAGTCATATTGAAGGTCATTCAAATTTTTTCTGAGTATTTCTAATATATGTTACTCGTTCAGCCAGGTTAATGTGGCGACCTGTATACACGAACCACGAAAACATAAAAAAATAATACCATACGAAATTACATTGAACGATCGTTGTCCTACAGTAACGATTATTATTGAGTATTAAAGTATAGTATATGATTATGGAGAATTTTAAAATAAGTAAATTCTGAAGAATATCTATCGATGATTAAGAAAAAATAGATATCACTAATGAGGACAGCAACTGACTTGTTTCGAACGTTTCTCTCCATACACTTTCTACTTTCTATAATAAGGCTTAT
This sequence comes from Limulus polyphemus, assembly GCF_000517525.1. Classification (NCBI taxonomy): domain Eukaryota; kingdom Metazoa; phylum Arthropoda; class Merostomata; order Xiphosura; family Limulidae; genus Limulus; species Limulus polyphemus. The sequence goes on along the minus strand of NW_013667971.1, from coordinate 91,101 downwards.
TTATAACATCTGCAAATATTTTGACATCAAAGTACTGACAAAGTTAACTACTGTACCTCTTCAAATTGGCTCACCGATAAATATTGGATGTGTAGATAAAACTGAAAAATGTAAAATATGCTTTTGATATTACATAATTCTCTCGATGTGAAAAACTAATATCAAATCGAATTGTATAACAACGAAACGCTCGATTTCCAAGATCGCTCCAAAACTTGGTTGACTTGAAGTTTATATATTTTATTTTAAGAACTCCTTGATTGATTACTTACTTGTTACTAAGCTCAAAAATACACAATGGGTTATCTGTGCTTTATAAGCCCCCAGACTTACCGCTGAACCACCAGGGGTCTAACTCCTTGAGAGAAAATGGGAAATAATGGTGGGTAAAAAAATAAAAATAACAAATCATCCAGGATAAAAAATAAGAAAGGAAAAGCAGATGCCCTCAATTTTCATGGCTCCCGCTATCACGTTTTTATATCTTATATGTTTCACAAGTAGATTCGTCTTCCTACTGTGTCTTCTTTTTTTCAATGTTTATACTAAATCTCAAATAAACTAATATTAAGTTTTTACTTTAATGTCAAAATAATGTGCAATCAATCCAGATATTACGTGCTACTTCCAAGATATCACGATACAGTAAGTTCAGATATCGTATACTACTTCCCAGAAATCATACAGCAAATCTAGATATCTGACAGGCTGTAGCCCTGCCCATGTAGGGATGACTCGGATTGTTAATCGAAATGGTATTTTAAATATCTCCTCAAGAGGTCATCAGAACTTTACAATGTATGTAATGACTGAGTAACAAGTTCTGTGAATGTCTGTAAATATCATAGCAAAAGTTTGAATTTCTCGTTCTTCTGATTCTTTTTTCTTACATGATAGCTCAAAAACCAAAACAATGGTGTCAACCAATTTCACTGAGGTGGCATAGTTTCAAACGGAGTATCCGCTTTTTAAAGTATCATTAACAACTAGTAATAATTAAATAAAACCATAATTGTAGCGTAAACGAT
>NW_013667971.1:77592-89357 GCF_000517525.1 Limulus polyphemus | reverse complement strand
AAGTATCATGAACAACTAGTAGTAAACAAAGGAAACTATAATTGTAGTGTAAACGATGCTATCATTATCCCTTGAAGTTAGCTTTCTTACAGAAATTTGGTGAAACAGGAATTACCAGCCAATAATAGATAAAGAACAACTAGTAGTAATTAAAGGAAACTATAATTGTAGTGTAAACGATGCTATCATTATCCCTTGAAGTTAGCTTTCTTACAGAAATTTGGTGAAACAGGAATTACCAGCCAATAATAGATAAACAATAAATATTACAGTTGGAACCTCTTTGTATTTAGAATTTTGTTATAAGTACAGTTTTCCTATGTCTATTGAAACACTCCATTAAAAAAGTACATGCAAACAAGTAAAGAAAAAATCTTTTTAAAAAAAGGAAGTAAATGTAGGGATGGCTAATATTAATCCTTCGAAAACAATGTAAACAAGATAGTAGAGATGACATTTGCATCATCCCTACATAATAGCACAGGCAAGAATTAACATATAGCAATATATATAACTATTAAATCACAATTGAAATTAATTTATCCTATTTTTGTCTGTTAAAATTCTATTACACTGTGTACCTGTGCAATTCGTTTGTTTATCATCGAGTCGGTAGGCTCTATATGTAGGTATGGCCAACGTACTCAATAGGCATAATACAAATATGCACACTAAAAATGAATAATGACAGAGAGTTTTTACTTTAAAAGATGATTGCCACTCATTTTCATTTGTTTCTCTACCCAATAAGTCCCAAAACAAGACATGAAACCATCGCTAAGATACCAAACAAGAAAGTGACCAACCCACCAAATGGTTCATCTTTCCTCTTTTTGTTCCAGTTGAGATAACTTTACAACTACTTTATCATTAACGTCAGTTTAAACTTAAATCCACCACTCTATGTGTTTCTGGACAGTGTACGATGTCATCACTTGGTCTTAATAACTAGTAGTAATTAAAAAATAATCATAATTCTAGTTTAAACGATTATATTCGTAGAATACACTAAGTTTCAGTTAGGGGAAACACACACCACAAAAATAAAATAATAAAAAACATTTTTTAAATGTAAAATGATGTAGAGATGGCAATGCCAAAAAGAATACAAACAATAATATAAAGATGATACAGTTATACATAGATCATCCCTACATGACTTTCAATATTAAAATTTAATGTTACACTGTAAAATGTTACACGAATAAAATATGGTTACGCGGTCAGTCAATTAGAGAGAGTCTGTAATGGTCTGTAATAATCAAAACATGTTTTGATTCAAGTTGGTGATCCTTGCAAGGCTTAGGATCTTAGTCACGCTACATTGATGCCTACCCTAATATGACCATGATATTATGATAAACAAACTGCATACTAACAGTCAGGAACATATAACTCCCAACTTCAGTAATATTGAAGTTAAATATGCATTTTACATTATAACATTAAATTGCAATATTGAAAGTCATATAGGTAATGATCTATATATAGCTGTATCATCCCTATATTCTTGTTTCCATTATTTTTGGTACTGCCATCCCTATATCATTTTACATTTACAAAATGTTTTAATTACTTGTTATAATGTTAAAATATACTGTCTTATTTTGTTGTGTAAATATTCGTTCATTATTTTGCAATTATGAATTTTACATTGTTTAATAGATGTAGCCATAAAGTGTATAACTGACATTCATAGTAGCCCTAGACCATTTGTTTCGAATTTGTTGACAAATTTCTCGATGATGCTTCTGTGAAGTGTTAAAACATCGAGATTTTAGTATATTTCCTTGAGCATATTGAGAGAGAGAGAGAGTTCCATGGAGGATTAGGCATTTTGAAGCATATGAATGCATAAAAACTGAACTAAATTTCATTGCATTTTTCACCATGTCCTTGAGCTATCTCTCAGTGCATAAAATAAAAAACCTCATAAAAGACCCATAGGATATAAACCTTGGTTTCATTCTCAGCTCAGTATTGAAGTATGTGTATCGTTAAAAAAATACAAACTTAATTTAAGCATAACAAGACAACAGTCGCACTTAGTTTTTGAAAATTTTCTATCAGCAATGGTTTTGGAGAGGACAAACAGAAATTCAAAAGCTAAAACTGTATGTGACATTTCCAATTTATGCTATACAATATTTCTCTAAACCAAGGAAAATATCCTTTAAAAAATCTCTAAATATCGTTAATACTAATTCAACTGCATACTTCATATCTAGGCCGGCATGGCCAGGTTGTTAGAGCACTCGCAATCTGAGGATCGCGGGTTCGCATCCCCGTCCCACTAAACATGTTCCCCCTTTCAGCCGTGAGGGCGTTATCATGTGACGGTCAATCCCACTCTTCATTTGTAAAAGAGTTCGCGGTGGATGGTGATGATTAGCTGCCTTCCCTCTAGTTTAACAATGCTAAATTAGGGACGGCTAGCGCAGATAGCCCTTGTGTAGCTTTGCGTGAAATTCAACAACAACAACAAATAAAAAACTTAATATCCGAATTATTCTTGTTGTGAAATTAACATTTTCTTTTTTCGCTTGAACTAATGAAATTTTTGAGATGGCAGGATCTGTTGTTTTTAACTTACCGTTATGGTAGCATACGTCCGATACGAAAATACGTTATATTAAAACAAGTTTGGGACCTCACCACTTCACTACGGTACATGTTGTCACGTCCGGTCATGTTCTATATGACGGTCGCGCATCTTGACAGTAATTTTGTAACGTAGTTTCCACTGTGAAAGGCTCCGTCGCAAGACTGCCATGTCAAAATGTCACCACACTTTATGTTCATTTCCGTTAATTATTCAGGGTAAAAGGACGACGGTTTTCCAGCATCTTTTTCAACTGTCTGATAACACAGATAACCGTAGTTGGTGTGTCCGACGACGTGACTGGCATGTCTTTGTACAGAATAGCATGAATATCCGTTTCATTATACAGCTGCTTGAGATATGTCGCTGATGAGCAGGTATGTCGTGGAAGCAACTTATGTACAATTGGCTTTATCAATTTTCCAGACGGAGGTCATTCCTGATTATGTTGTTTTTGCGACTGACGTTTATGTTCGTGAATTCTCACCTATTACAAGACATAGCATTTTGCTTACCATGGCAGAGGTACGACTTGTTGCAGATCTCTTTCTGGATTGTCCTGATTCCCAAATTGATCCATATTCTTTTTTTTCAAATTCCATTATGCATAATGGATATCCCCGTCTTAGAAATTTTAAATCCAAGATCTGAACACGTCATTATGATCCGAGTTTATGAATAGTTTGCTTCAGAAGAGCTGTTACACACCATTCCCAAAACCGGCCAATTTCGGTAGCATCTCACTGCGTAGGAACACTAACCATGTCATATGTACTTGTGGTACTTTCCGTTCCACAGCGACTGTGGTTGTCATGTGACTTGCTGATAGGTATGTTCAAAATCGTTATAATATAATGTAATCAACTTTCTGTATAAACTGGAGTGGAGGTTGGGATTCTCATTTCAAAAACAAAATTGGTAACTTGTTTTAAAATAGAAACCGTATGTTACTGTGAAAACAGCTCTCTGAGAAATCTACAATCATCCATTACGTAACTGGTACATTTCTGACTACAAGAGGAGTTACACCAATTTCCTGCTAACCTTGATCTTTTTGTACTTGAAAAAATAGACAAATAAAGGTTCTAAAACTATAATCTGCGATTTAAAAGTACGACATATCGAAATCTTTACACATAAAAAACACAAGTGTGCCAAGGTCACAGGTTGAAGGTCTGTCTTTTTCGGTTGTCTTAAAAATGTGCTTTATAGAAGTTTGCTGAGTCATTGAAAGATAAAAACATTCGTTATTTTTAAGAGAGAGCTTGACTTTAAGTAATTTTTTTAAGTGCAAAACTGCACAATAGGGTATCGAACCCCGGATTTAATGTTATAAACTCTCAAGTTTATATATGAGCCACCAGGAAATTTAAATGGTAAGTAAAATATCCTTATCAATTTTATACAAATAGTTAAAATATAGCGAGTGTCCTTAAACCTATTAACTCAGCTGTGAATTGCTTAACAGTAGGATATTTTAAAGAAACGTGATCAGTACGCACTATCATAAACAAATGGAAAAACTGCCTTTGTTATGTATGTTCTGATAAAGAGCTGTAAGTGCATGATACTGTTTACAGTGCAAAAAGTATACCTGCGGACAGTTTATTTAGAGCTATTTAAACAAATGGTATATTTATATCTGGGTTAACAACAAATTTATGAAAATATAGATTTATTACTGGGTTCAAGTAAGTACACTGGGTTCATTTGTGGTAATATCAAGGGTTGCATTTGCCTAGTGGTTAGCGTGATGGCCTGAGGATTACAGGGTCAGGGTTTCGAGACGTATTCCTGCTGATCACACTGTTAGCGCGTTATAAAAGAAGCAATCACTCCTATTATTTGGTTCAAAAAGTCGAACAAAGTCCTTAGGGCTGAGACTGTTTCTGGCTGTTTTCCTTCATTTTGGTTAATAGCTTAAAGAATGTTTGTATCTTAACACCAGTGGTGTCTGGTTTCTGTGTAAAAATCATTTGGTGAATTAAAAATTTGCTTAATTATGATGACGTATTTATTTTTTTTTCAAACAGCTACCACTAACTTTCAAACTGTTTAAGTTGGTAATATCATCTTGTAGATTAATACAAACATTTACTTTAGTGAATTTATAATTTCCAAAGACGAGTCTTGGAATTACGATAACACTATTGAAATAAACTCGCTTTATTCGCGTCGTGCTACAAGTAGATGGTATCAGCAGAGGGTTACCTTTAGCTTCTGATTTATGGTTGCTACGAAGAGAGCTTGTTGGTAAAAGTGTGCTTGCTTCAAACCACTACAGTACAGTACGTATAATATATTAAATATGTATTACTATCTTTAATGGTGAAACCCGTTTTACGAATCTTAATAATATATAACCACATTTTCATGATGGCGTTTTTTTTGTTTTTTTTCTTCTCTCAAACAGCTACCACTAACTTTCAAATTGTTTAAATTGGTAGTATCATAAAATTAGGCTTACCGTAGAAGAATATAATAAATTATTGTTATTAGACAATCAAGTTTTTGACGGTATTTATGGCTTTAAAGTAGGGTTAATCACAAACCATTTTAATGGCTTCAACACAAGTTTTAAATTTCATACCACAAAAGTTTATATGTAATCTCGTGATATCATGTTAACCACTGGAGTTTTTTTTTTTTAAACAGTTATTTCTGAAACTCATATATATATATAATTAAAATTTACCAAGGAAAACTACAGCTTAAGTTCCCCATGTAACACAAATCTACCACCCCTGAAATTAAACTTCCTTATTTATGTCCCAATCTTTTCACATTGGAAAGGGTATTCGCAAATACATTTAAGATTATATCTACAAAAAAAACATCTTGATAAAGGTCAGACGTCCATACACTGCAAGGAAGCATAACAACAACAGCAAAAAAACATGAAATCCTGAGTATCTACTATGGCATAAAGCTCGACAAACTCGATTGGTAATAGTTTGCAAGCATTTATTTGTAGACATGTCGAAGGTGAGATGAATGTAATCATGTCATCTCTACTTGTTTTTATAATACATAAAGAATAACAATATCTGATAGAATTCCTGAAAAGCACATGATATTAATATAATTGGAAAGAAGAGTCAGAATAGATTAATCCAGGCTTGTAGTGCGAAATATTTTTTGAAATAAATAATGCATTCATAAAACGATTTCAAAGCTTGAACATTTCTGAATAATCCTTTAACTCCCCGTGCCTCGGTGGAACAGCGGTAAATTTTCAGAATTACAACGCTAAAATCCTGGGTTCGATTCCCCCGATGTGGATACAGCAGATAGCCTAATGTGGCTTTGCTCTAAGATAACCAACCACCTAACAAACGTTTATCTCATTATTACAAGAACTCGAACTTTTGGACCTTTTATAATCATTTTCAAGCTTTCCAGCTTATAATATTTCATGAAAATGCCCTCAGATGGCTCAGCAGTAAGATTCGAGTCTTATAGCACTAAAATTTAGTGCCCGAGTCTTCAGGAGGACACAGCATTATGCTATAACAAAAAACAACAGCTTGTTCGAAAACAATCAGAAAAACAGGATCATTGATATTGAAACAACTCATAAAAAATATTAATTAGAACCCACTGGAATAACTGTAATTTATGTATATACAGGAGTGCAGGCAGAAATCTGTGAAGAGGGGTGCTACTTTTGGAGGAAAAGGAAATAACTGGAGAAACCTCATTAATGGGTCCAGTAGCATGCCCCACGAACTTATCCATAATTTGCACTGAAATTAATATATTTTGATATTATCTGGGGCCGTTTTGCATCATTTAATTTTTTTATAATATATGGGCGCAGTTTAAGGAAGGCGATTGTGCCCGCCGCACCCTTCTGCCTACGAGCATGATATATATATATATATATATATACGTGTTTATTTCTTTCAGAATTTCACACAGAGCTGCGCATTGGCTTTCTGCGCATACCATTCCTAATTTTGAACCGATAAACTAGACCCGAGGACAAATAGCTAGTGAACAGTATTCTTAAACTACTAGTGTGAGATTTGACCGTCACTCTTACATGGCATCTTTGGCCCCAAAGCATAGTGTGTGTGTTTTCGCGACAACGGAACGTGAATCAAAATTCGGGCACGCCAACCGCTAGTACCATATATACACACACACATACTAATAAATTTCTCAGCGTTGAAACTTTTAACTGCATAATCCTTGAACCCCAGTTTATACTTCAAACTGAGAACTTCAACGTTGTTTTCAGAACAGAGGTCAGTAAACAGTGTTGTATAAAGCAACAATATTTTAACAGTTACAATAACATTGGACAACAAAACATTTGCTACTGGAGAAAACTCAGGTGATTCGGGATAATTTGATGGTGCTGATTTCAAAAATGTAGTCAGACTTTGTCCATCACCTCCAGATTTTAAGTTATTGTAATATCTCAATATTTGATCAGCACTATGTGAAGTACCATGCAATCAACTTAGTACAATAGATTTATGCTGTAAAATTACGTGTACTTGAACAGATTAATGATTAAAGGCATACATTTTTGATAACTTCAATTGTATTGTATTGGTGTAAAATTCCAAATACATTGTTCATATATGCTATTTGTTCTCGATATAATTGTAGCCCGCTGCACCACTTTTGCACCACGCTCACCTGCTCCGCCCGGGAATCACGTAATCCTCACGTGCTCAGTTTACTAAAACTTTTGAGAGGTCCCTTGACTGAGTCAGTTGGTGACTTCGCCTCGCTCTGCGCACAGACAAAACAAAGTCCATGTTTCTTCCACTCATTACGCTCGTCATACAATCAAATTCTGCAAAATTTTTATTTTTTTTAAATCTTTTAAACTTTTGTTTTATAAACATAAATTATTTTATATGTTTTAGAAAATCATTTCAAATGCTCCAGTTCAAGTAAAGTCTGAAGGTGCAAAAATCAGTTTCTAATACATTTGTGGAAAATATCTTACAGTTTCACGAAGGAAAAACATCACACACGAGGTAAAGGTAGCTTACTTCCACTATTTTGAGTGTAAAATTGGTGACCAAGAAAACATTTGGTTCCACATGCGTGTTGTACAGTTTGCACATCTGTCTTGACACAGTGGTTGAATAAGAAGAGAGCAAGTATGCCATTTGCAGTACCCGTGATATGGCGTGAACCCAAAGATCATCTAACTGACTGTCATATTTGCATGACTAATGTTTCTTGATCGTCAGGCAAACTAAGCAACACATTAACTATCCAGATATTGCATCTGCAATGAAACTAGTACTAGATGTGATCAGTAATTTTCAACATAATGTTTAGAATCAGCATCGTCACACATACGTAAGAATATTGTTACGTCTCTGTTCGTTTGTTAATTTTCGGTATAAATTATTTCCGAGGAACTTCAGTGATACAAGTCCTTTCTTAAATAAAACCAGTTTATTCTTTCTTGATACAACTTTGTAATACACAGAATTTCCACAGTCACTTTAACTTAACTACTTTTATAAACACACGCTATAATTCACAGCGATTCACACACTTTACTTACAATGCCTACTGTCCCCTTGACTCAATTATTTATCTCTATATCTATCTATCTATGCAATTCTTTTTTTTTCCCGCTGGCTTTATTTGCCGGGCTTATATACTAAAAAAGAGGGCGCCTGGAACAAACTAGAGTTGTCAGGAAAATTCATAATCCTTCGAGAAACTCCAGTGCGCATGCTCCCAGCGTTGCGTGACTTCCGCTGTCGTAATTTTCAACATAATTTTTGAATCAGCGTCGTCACACATATATAAGAATATTTTGAATGAATCTATCAGAACTTGAAAACTAGATGTAACCAGTAATTTTCAACATAATTTTTGAATCAGCATCGTCACACATATATAAGAATATTTTGAATTAATCTGTCAGAACTCGAAAACTAGATATCACATTTCTCAGAAACAGTTGCATTTTTTCTAGTAGCAGACAATTATTTTTGCTGTTGCCCGATATAATGAATGACTTTAAACTTAACGTGATTCCCTCAGCTGATTTAAACTGATCACGATACTTTCTAGTGTGTTAATCACGAGCATAAAAAACTAAGAACGAAGCCATTTTTATGATAGAACAGCTTGCTATTAATTTTATGCACAATGACACAGGATATTGCTGCAAATTCGAATCCAGTATCTTTGTACAATTAATTTCGTCTCTCTTAAATTTTCCGATATGATTGTTTGTTTGTTTGTAATTAAGCACAAAGCTACACAATGGGCTATCTGTGCTTTGCCCACCACGGATATCGAAACCCGGATTCTAGCGTTGTAAGTCCGCAGACATGCCGCTGTGCCACTGGGGGGCAGGATATTTAGTAAACTACGGTATTGTATAAGTTTTGAGAATCCTTCCATGTATCGAATATCAAACTGAAACTTTCCACCCCCACCCAGACTTGCAAACAAGTAATACCCTGTCAGTAAGAGCAATGGAGCATTTAAGAAAAATCTTGGAGGAGAAGGAGATGTATTTCTACAAAATACATGAACTGTTGAATATATGGCACGTTTATGAGTTTATACATGAACTGTACAAACTACGTAAGAGTCAGGGGGTTATGACGAACAAAAATAAAATGGAAATTTTGACTGTGTACATATTAATATTAGTAATTTCCGATAAACATAACCCATTAACCAGACGTTTTAGTCCTAATGATCATAAGACGAAGTGTGGCTAAGTGGCAACTATTTCTGTGCACTCCTTTAAATTCAATCCCTCTCCAGAAGGTGTTTTAACTTTTAAATTATTCATAACTAAAACCAGAGATATTGAGTAGACGCCTACCGCAATAGACGTTAAGTATTATGTACTAATTAACGAATAACAAGGTTTTTAACAAAACGAGAGGGAATCCTCAATAGCCGCGACACTTGAAATTCTTTTTGGCAGGATTATAGTAAATTATTCTACGAGATCTTTTTTTCCTTTTTATTAGTTATATTTTTGTGCACCAGCTATACCAAGCGTGGGGCGCGCGTATACCCGATTCGATTTTATTACTCATCAGGATCTTTACCAGTCTACCCTCAAATTCAAATTTTCTTAGTCAGGATTACAGTAAATTAATCAATGAGATCTTGACCGTGGTCAAATACATCAATCAAAAAAGATCTGACCTCCTGAGCCCAAAACTGTAATTAGATCTCAAGATAACGGAGCTATGAGCTAAAAGTTTGCACTTGGAAAAAAACAACAACAAACAGAGCCATGCTAGGAGCCTCTCAGCCACAGCTAAAAACATTTGTAGAGAAAAATTATAATTGCATTATACTCAGCACGAAATTAATCACCATACAGGAAATAAATGCACTGAAAAGACCTAACTGACTAATCGAAATAAAAATACATACCACAGAGATCTTTTATCTAACTACCCCCCCCCCGTCATACACACATATATTCCTACGTTCGTCCCCCCCGTCATACACACATATATTCCTACGTTCGTCCCCCCCCCGTCATACACACATATATTCCTACGTTCGTAGCGAATGTTGATACATTGTTTTATCCGTCCCAATTTTTAAGCACTTGCGTGATTAGTAAGCATAAACACTTTTTAAAGTAAACATCACGTCTCTAAATATAAACCAACTTTCATTCCATCTAAAATGCACAAAATTAACCAATCTCACGGTGCTTTCCTGTGATAAACGACATCCTCTTACCTTTTACTATTTAGTCTTGTCAATAGTCACGGTAATTTGTGCATTATCGATCGAGTGTATTACGTGTGCTCGTGCAGGTAAGAGTTTTCCATATCAGTCCCTATAGCTTGTTGCAAGCACAGCTTCGCCTAACTGACAGCGGATTATTGATTGTGTCAAACATTCTGGAGCCAATAATCTCTAACTCCTTCCTCTCTATCTTCCTTGAGGCTAAACCCCAGTTCTTTCCCCCGACTATTCATTTGTAATGTTGTGATGCTTATATTGACAGACCAAGGAACGTCAACAAGGTGATATTTCATCAGACAAACACAAAAACATTTGATTTCCATTAGTTACACAGTCACGCAAGCGAAAACTAAATATTCGAGTCATCGTTACCTTCCTCATATAACACTCAAACACAGTTTTCTACATGAAAAAATCTTATCTTCATCCACTTTAAGCCTAAGTCACTGAACTAAAAATAAACGATTCTTACAGAATCGCCGACGTACTGTCTATATATTATATTGGGGTATCTTGGCGTATTGTTGCAGCAAACATGGGTATTAAAAGGGAATGATTTTACATCCTCGTCATTCAATAAACTAGTGCGCTTCCGATTCGAAGAAAAAAAAACAACAACATAAGATTCTTAAAGAAGCTGTTTCTATGTAAAAATATTTGTTTCTTTGTATGGGTAATTTTGATTACATTGTGCTGTTTTGCATTTTATTTCCACACCACGTTGACCAGCGACTGTGATATTTAGTGTTACATATTAGAATTTCGAATAGTCCCAAGCTGAGTTAACTGATAATTTAAATTTAGTAGTGAAATTGTACTTTGGATTTAGTATTTAAATATATGCCGATTTATTAGTCAATTTACGATATTTGCCAACAAGATTGATACACACCATTTTCGTTTTTAACACAAATACGTTTTAATATATACACAACAGTACAATCTATATATTACTAAAACGCCGATATTGTTTGTTTGCTTGCTTGTCTGCAATTAAATACAGCAAAAACGGCGCACAATACCTCCATATTTGTAATGAAATGAGAATAAAAATGAGAATAGAAACAGAATAATACAAGTTTCGTTAAAATCGGGCCATGGGTTACCGAGTTAGCGTCGTTTTTCGGGTCACTTTTATGAAAGTTTCTAGCATGTGTAATTTTACATCACGCTACCCTTTACGTTCTTTACGAAATTTCTTCATTTAAATCTATTTCCCTGTCAATCTTCCCATCTTCATTAAAAGGCGTAAGATGAGAAAAACAAGATCTTGAAGAATTTCTCAATAATGTGCCTTGGTTATGGTAATTAGAAGAAAAATATAGTATTACTGTTTCTTATTTGTACAAGGTTTAAGAGGAAAGAACACAACATAATGAACTAATTCATCACTATACCTAAAAACTCTGACTTCACTTTTTTTGAAAAATGAAACGGTCTTTCC
>NW_013667971.1:76410-77571 GCF_000517525.1 Limulus polyphemus | reverse complement strand
TAATATAAAATTTCTTTCTAGTTTGGAACTGCCTTGATATCTTATCGAGGGTTCACAATGAGCGAGTTGATTACGAGTTGATGTAAGTACGATTCGCCGGGAAGCTAGCCACACACACTATGTGCTATGTTTTCCACCGTTGAAGTTAGGTAATATTTTCGTAAAAATACTAATGTCCGATGAGAATCCACTGAAGTTAAATAATTTGTAATTTTCGAATTTTGTAAAGGTTCTTGGTCAAATATATCTGAAGTTTTCCGATTGATAAGCGTTGTAAAAATCACAGTTATAGCTTTCGAAGCTTATAGCACAGTGATTATAGCGAACTATTAATACACACTCTTCTGGGCGCGTCGCGTTGGTTATATTTATAGCCGTGGGAAGATTTTCTAGAAAATTCAGATCACATAACAATACTGAGCTACATTTAAACGTTTAAGTATATACATATATTGTTGATTCTTACTCTCGAGAATCTTCTGCAACTTTGGAGAATAGACGGGAGTTTTGCAATACATATTTAACACTATAAACTACGCATGTTTTAAAATATAAACATAATCTAAACAAACGTTAATATTCAAATAGATATATAATAATAAATTCGTTACATCAGTCATTATTAATGCTTCTCTAACCTCTTTGTATTCGTAATTTATCATGAGGTTATTCCTGACTTCCTTATTAACATGAATATACTCCAGTCTCATTTTCCTCTAAAGTAATAGCAGATCTTAACCAGGTTTATTACCATTCATTGCTGAAATACCCAAGTATATAGTGACTTAAAATATATTATGTGACTTAGATATTTGCCATACATTTAATAACGTATTTATCCAGGTTACTGGAAAAACCGAAAATATTGAATTCAAAACTCAACTTATTTACACTCCTCTTCACAATACAATAGAGCTACATAACTTGCTATAAAAGGTCAGGATATCGTAAGGATTCCGGAATTTTAAAACCTAATTAATCTTTTAAATAATTATTAGCTTTTTTGATATTATTTATATTAAAATTTATATAATTTATAAACTGTAGTGATAGATTTCAGTACTTTATTATAAATTCAGTATTAATTTATTGGAACTCCTGTACATAGTACTATCTAATCAAAGACACCTTAGGTGTGAATATATGCTGTAAAATTCTTAT
>NW_013667971.1:74632-75673 GCF_000517525.1 Limulus polyphemus | reverse complement strand
CTAGTCATCACCACCCACCGCCAACTCTTGGGCTACTGTTTTACCAACGAATAGTGGGACTGACCGTCACATTATAACGCCCCCACGGCTGAAAGGGCGAGCATGTTTGGTGTGACGGGGATATCATTAAGAACGGTAGTACTTAATAGTAGGGATCGTCAAGAAACAAAATGGTGGCCATAAAAATCGCCCGAATAAAACCATCTTTAACATGTCTAAATAACAACAATGACCATTTCACAGTATTGACTGGGAAAAACTGAAGCTGATTGTAGTTATAAAGCCTTATAAATCGCTATATACGGGTATACGGAATGAATCAAATTTTCAGTAGTTGAACGAATTTTCATCTTAGTAAGTATGTAAGTGACTTTTCTAGATAAGCATACAGAAAAAAATTACGAGTCTTATCGCTCTACTTCCTTCACAGAACTCCACGTCTGGGGTCACAATTATTCTTTTCTTGTACCGAAAAGGATACTAGTATATATATGAAATAGAGGATACGCTACTGTGGGCATATTATTAGATTTGAGAGTAAATTAGTAGAAGAGATCCTGATGAGTAAAATCGAATCGGGTATACGCGCGCCCCACGCTTGGTAGTGCTGGCGCATAAAAATATAGCTAATAAAAAGGAAGCAAACAAGTGTAATAAAACAATTTTACATTTTATAAAGACAAGTAGGGATCGATATATATATATACGTAACTTAGCTAGCTATAGTAATATAGAAAGTTATAATGCTACAAAATTATTGAAACAAGAAAGTCAAAACTATTAAAATCCTGTTACTTAAAATAAAAAAAAAAGATTCTACTTTTGTAAGTCAATGTAAATTTTAGTCTGAGCCAAAGTAGGGATAAAAATTTTTAAGTAACTCAGTTCTTGTAGTTTTGACTTTATTTCAATACTTTTTGTAGCATTAAACTTTCTATATCACTAAAGCTAGCTAGGTCTGGTATATATTGATCCCTACTTGTCTTTATAAAATTTATTTTTTTCTATTATATTTTGTATATATATATATATATATATATA
>NW_013667971.1:70685-73632 GCF_000517525.1 Limulus polyphemus | reverse complement strand
ACATGGACCTCATTATTATTATTACTTCTTTCTATTGTAAGTTATGTTGGATATATTAGGTTTGGTGTAAAATTCATATCATTTATATATATTAAATCATCTATGAAACGGAAAATGTAAATGTAGAAGTCAGGATTTAAAGTCTGCTGCATAAAAGATCAGTTACAGGTTGGCCATATTTGAAGAGAAGTTCGTTCCCATTGGAATACCCACCGTTTGCTATTTACTTTTTCGTTAAAAACCATATAGCTGTTATAAATACACAAATGTAGTATATTTTTACGTTGAATTCTAATAATTTTAATTATGGGTATAGTTATTTCATTATTTATAAAGTTATCAAACAAATCATTGAAAATCGTCATTAAATTCGATAGAAATAAATGATTTTAATAAACATTCATTTAATAAAGTAAAATTACTATATTAGAAACAGCTACAATACAAATTTCTTAACAAAACGAGAAGAATATCATATTCTGAAAGAAAAAAACTCTTTACCCTTATGGATTAAATCAGGACTTTCAAAATAAAACTGCTGAAGTTATAAGTAGATTCCTGTATCAGAAATTTATGTCAAATAAATATTTGTAGAAATAAACAAAATAAAAATAGGGGTAAAGGTAAAAATAGAAAGAAATAAATTAATTTTGAAAGATTTTGTAAAAATTTGGACTTTATTTTTGACAGATCTGTTAATCTGGTGAAATTTATAATAAAACAAGTATTTGAATTAACAAATACAAAACTCAAATACCTGTCAAAATATTTGTTAAACTTTGAGTTTAAAAATATCCATGTTAAAGACTTAATTATAGATGTAATTAAATTTAGATTAAAATGGAATCGTATACCGATACTTCCTTCAGTAAAGAAAAAAAGAGAAATCTTATATAGTAATTGATTTTAAACACCAAGTTTATGATGATTTATATTTACCTTCCCTGATTCATAAAAGTATCCAAGACGATATTTTCCCCATAAAATCGTTTCAACCTGTAGTCAGTTTTAAGTATAATAAACCTATAGGACCTCTTCTCTTTAACTATAAAACATTCATTGAAGATTTTAACCAAATATAAGTTGACAACTTACCTTGTAACTGTAATAATAGTGTTTTAAAAAATGTCTTTCATAATCATATAGTTACAGGAAATATAGAAGCTGTCAAAGATAAAGAATTACAATCAATATTAGAAAAAGGTACTAAATATAAAATTTTAAAACGCACAAAAAATCTGCAATCTTAAAAGACTTAGAAAAAATATTGATGATTATATTCTTAAAATAAGTAAACAATCCTATTATCCGCCATGTTTCTTTTTTGAGTGAAAATTATATCTTATTAATTCCACAAAACATCGATTAAGAACTTTAAACTTATCTCGTTATAAATTAGATATTTCTTTCAGTGTCTTTAAAAATAAAATAAATTAAAAACAATTCGTTATTACCCCGATTGATAAAGCTGGCTGTAATTCTGGTTTGCCCCCCAGTGGCACAGCGGTATGTCTGCGGACTTACAACGCTAGAAACCGGATTTCGATACCTGTGGTGGGCAGAGCACAGATAGCCCTTGTGTAGCTTTGTGCATAATTAAAAACAAACAAACAATTTTGGTTTTGTGTGTAAAAGGTTATATGCACAAATTTTACTTAATGAAATTAATACCAAAAGTACTTTAAAGAAAAATAATGTTACCACTAATATAGAAAGGCTATTAAAAATGGAATATTCATACAGATTATTCTTGTACAAATTTACCATTTTTATATGCAATTCAAAATTGCATAAAAATCCTGTTAAATTCAGATTTATTACTAATTCTTTTAAAAACAGTCATTAACTCTGTTTCCATAGTACTTAACAATATTCTAGATGTCTTGTTTGAAAAAATACAAATACAGTCTTCAAATAACCATAATAATTATTTTTGCCAGTTCAGTTTTTACATATAACTTTACTACATTGCATACTAAAATAGACTTAAAAGATTTATTCAGGGTTTTCAATGATTTGTTTGATAACTTTATAAATAATATAATAAATATACCCAAATTGAAATGCACTAGAATTCAATGTAAAAGTATACTCCATTTCTGTATTTATAACAGTTATGTTGTTTTTAACGAACAAGTATATAAGCAAACAGTGAGTATCCCAATGGGAACGAACTTCTGTTCAAATATGGCCAGCCTGTATCTGTTCTTTTATGAAAACTCATTTATGAAGCAGACTTTAAATCCTGACTTCTATATTTACATTTTCCGTTTCATAGATGATTTAATATATATAAATAATATTAATTTTACACCAAACCTAATATATCCAACATAACTTACAACAATAAGAAGTAATAATAATAATGAGGTCCATGCCAATTATTTAGATTTGGACATTACTTTTATAGAAGGCACACTGCAGTTGACTATTTTCATAAAAGAAGAGAATTTAATTTTCCAATTTTTGGTCTAGCCACACCTAATAGTGTTATTCCGTGTATCATGTTAAAAGGTATTATTATATCTCAAATAAAACGGTTCTTAATACTATGTAATAACTATAATTTTTTTATAGATAATATTTTATTATTAAAAATTAATTTGAAAGATAACGGCTCTAGAGACAGGCAATTAAAGAAATACATTACTTTATGTTTTTAATAAATACAAAAATATTTTAGAAACTAAACAAATGATTAAGGAAAATATCTTATAAATAAAATATAGAGGGTGTTAGTTATTTTATCTTATAAGCAGCTAATAATAATTTTTCAAGTAATTTTATTCAGTATAACCGGGACGGAAAGACTAACTTCAAGTAGTTGGGCTTGTCTCGGCGTTCCCGTGTTATACATGAATGAACCTTCAGGAGAAAGGGAGGAGGTTGGCAGCTAGAACAATATAAGAATTTTTAACGTAGGGTGTATAGTTTTATTTAATATCTT
>NW_013667971.1:59054-69685 GCF_000517525.1 Limulus polyphemus | reverse complement strand
CAATATTTTATAGTTCTATTTAATATCTTATAGATCTATTTAGTCTGTTCAATATTTTATATTTCTATTTAATATCTCATAGATCTATTTAGTTCTATTCAATATTTTGTAGTTTTATTTAATATCTTATAGTTCTATTTAATATTTTTTGTAAGGGTAGAAGTTGGGAGTTTAATTAGTAGAAATATTAAATATATTTAGTTCTATTCAATATTTTATAGCTCTATTTAATATCTTTTTTAAGGGTAGGGGTTAGAAGTTTAATTAAAAGAAATATTAGGGTGGCTGTATTTCAATTCATTTCTACTTTAATAATTTTATGGGTAACTGCCTTCCCACAACTGGCTAGAGACAGTGAAAGGCAGTAGAAGCTGAGACGTTGTGGGTGTAAGCACTCAGCTTCGTACCCATATTTGATTGAAGATTTATACACACACACATATATATATACGTATATACATACATATATATGCAATATTTTCGTGTTTGAGCAGCGTATCAGTCGGCAGGGTCTTCAACAAAAACATCCCTCTCTTAAGTTTCTCTAAATATCTGATAACAAACTGAAATTTTGTTTTATCTAACCCAAACTACTGTAATCTACTTGAAAACTTGGAAGCTTTATACTTAATTGTTAACGTGATACTATCCATGGTCAGACTGTATTTGTTTGAAGTTAAGCACACGTACTTTTCATCTTCATAGCTAATGCTGTAGAATATGTCGTGACTCACGGTAATACATTCTTCCAATACAGGGAGTAAAGAAATCTTCTATACTTTGTTAAATGTCACGCAGTGGTTTATACGAAGGTTGAGTTCGTTATATTAAAATCATTTTGAAGCCTTACTACGTCCTTACAGATCATGTCGCCACATACGATTATACTCTAGCTGACGACGTGCATTTTGATAATAGCCCTTCAGCGTAGTTTCCATTAAGAAAGGTTCTGTCATAAGGCTGCTATGTCCAAGCAATACCATTCCACCTGTAGGCTTTTCATAATCCAGCACATGTTTCAACAGTCCAATTGCATAGAAATGGATAGGCCAGTTGACCATTTTGTCTTTATACTGAATAATATGAATCTCTTCCATTTTACACTGCTTGAGGTATGCGACTGTTAAAGGAGTGTGCTTTGAAGCAACTTATGCGCACGTGACGTGTCTCGCTTTTCCAGACGGAGATCCTTCATGATTACGTTGTGTACTGTTGCCTGAGGCACGTGGACGGCTTTTGCCACTGAACTTTGTGTTTGTGGATTCTGACCTGTTACCAGAGGTCGCGTTTTGCTTTCCACGGCTGGGGTACGACTTTTTGCAGGCCTCTTAATGGGTTATGCTGGTTCCCCAAGTTCATCCATTTCCTTTGTTTTCCAATGGCACTAAGTACAAGAGATATCTCAGTCTTGCAAATTTTAAATCCCCAATAATATGAACAAATATGTGATTGGAATATATGACTATTTTGCGTCGAAAATATTGTTATATACGTTTGTCAAAAGCGATCAATTTTCGGTAACATCACTCTACTTACAAAACGTCAAATAATGTCGCAATGTATTTCTGATCACACTGTACTACCGCAACTATATATCGGCTACGTTTGTCAAGTGTGTTGCTGAGGTCGCATGACCAAAGTCGTTTTGATGTGACGCACTCAACGATCTGCATAAATCGGTTTAATCAAGTTGACATCAATTGCTGGTTGCTTTATTCCCGCCGGTATGTGTATTTCAGTTATTCATCTTATATACCGAAGCAATGCTACATTTCACCGAAACTAATAATAATAAAAGTTATCCTGTTAAGTGTTATCCTAACAATTTAGAACTCAAGTTATTCGTAACAAGTAGAAAATGTGACTTCCAAATCACTTTCCAGTTAACGGAGCGCTCTCTGAAGCACGTGCTTTACGTCAGCACTGTCTTTGTTCCAAGAATCTTGTGGGGCCAATTTACTAAAGGGTGACATCTCTCCTGTCACGCATGGATAAATTACAAGAAATAGGATACTTCATTTCATGATTAATGACCAGTATCATTAAAACAAGTTTAACGATTTTCTAGGGTTAGATTTTTAAAATAAATATATTTCAAGACCATTTTCATAACCAGCTCCTATATGCCTTAATGGAAACAATAAATCAATATATATATTCCCTTCTCTATATGTATGCATAAATGACACCAGTAAATGGTGCTAAAAGACAAATATTTATAAGATGCGCAAATTATATAATAATTTAAGTGATGTGGTGATACAGCCTAAATAACTGAAACGATATAAACGAAAATAAATCAATAAATGTTTAGCTTAATTATCGATTTAGGCTAAGTAAACTCCATCAGATGGCTGTAAAAGGTTTTGGTATGAGATAGTAAGGCAAACCTCTCATAAGCAGACTTATGATTTCGGATATAATTTTTGGTTTGTTTTCGATGTTTGCGCAAAGCTCCTTTAGGACTATTATATGTCCTTCATTTTAAACAGAATATAGTAAAGGCAGCTAGTCAACAATACTCACCATCAACTCCTGGGCTATTCGAATCAATTGGTGGGATTTGACTGTCATACTTGTAACACTCCAACGACCTCAAAGAGCAGGACGCGAATAATGGACTCCAGGATCCAAACCATGACATACTAACCACCAGACTACGTCCAGTCCATTTTTTAATACAAACACGACCAGTTTTTTTTTGTTTTTTATACATATAGTTGAGCTATGCGAACAGAACATTGTTAAATTTCATAAACAAAATAAACTGACCAATAAACTGATGGGTTTAACTGAAAGATTTTACACAAAAACGTGTTATATTTATGACACAAAATGATTCTAAAAACACTCCAAAATGTAAGGTTACAACAAAATCTATTCATTAAATTAAAAGGGTTGTAAAAAATTAGAAATGTAATGCAGCTGATATTATTATTCTTTTTTTTCATAAATCCGAAATATTCTATAAAATTCGATATTTATTCTGGAACCTAGAAGACTAAAACGACAAAATCAGGAAGCTGATGTGGATATCAAAGTACTCTACTCACAAAACTAAAGGACTCTGTCAAAATTTGAAAAAGCTTATCGACACATTCAAGAAATTAACAAAGTGGGAAAAAGCAATAAAAGTCATGGAGATGACAAAATATTGAATTTATAAATCGAAACGGGTATTTCCAGTACAGACTATACTATATAGTAAAGATATCCTCACTGTAAAAAATATCTGAATTTAATCTAGAAAAGTGTATATGAAAGGCCTGTTGCTTCTGAACGAAAAGAAAGAAACCACACAATATTTACACAGACGACGACACTTAATTGACACAGTGTGGTTTTTCAAAAAATGACCTAGCACACTGTTACCTGATCGTCGTAATAACCAGAGATCTAATATGCAAAAAAACAGGTGTAATGATTTGTTGGATGTAGAAGGAAAGAGTTAAGATACGGTGTGAATTTTATCAAAAAAGTAGATACTTTATTGACAGAAGGTAAACAAAAGAACGGCTGTTCATCTGGGGTGAACTATTGTGTCGTAATTAAATTAAAGGAGAAATTCATAAATGAACTGTACTCAATTTAGGGAAAATTAAACAAAGAATTAATTGAAAGAAAGCAACAAACTTTACTTTGAATCTGCACATGATCAGAAGAAGAACAACTGAAAACAGGGACGATACTCCACAATCACGGCTTAGCTCTTTCAAGACAGAAACGATTCTGTCTGAAATAACCAGAAATTGTATTTACAATTCCTCTTCTCTCCATAGCTGGTCATTCACAAAAATTGAGCATAAGAATCTGAAGTAACTTTGATCTATGTGACTGTCACGGAGCAGTCACACATGTACAACATTTCATAGAGTAGAAATCTTTCATGATAGGACCTTGCTACAAAAGATGCACATATAGTGGAGCTAATACACAACCTCGACCGCATTTAGCATGTCCCAAATTAGAATGCTAGAATCTTTTTTAAAACATTTAAAGATATGAAATATATAATATAGAAAAATGCGATATATATGGTACTTGTTTTCCACAACCACAGATAATTTAGAAACAATGTTAACTAAAGTGAACTGAGTTTAAACTGAAATTACTGAGCCAGATTGAAAAGAAATTATATTGAGACGAATTAAAAGTCAAAACACAAGTTGGAGTAGATAGTTGGGGCTGGCTCTTTAATCGGAGTCAAGAATTTCTTGCAAGAGGTGTCGTCAACTGACAGTTTCTTCCCGAGTTCTCTCAGTGTTTGTTTCTGAAACGCTTGCACAGGTCATGACTTCTAGTCATGATGAACACTGAAAATGACGGTAAGAACGGACTAAAAGCCATTCGTAACACATTCACACTGTGCTATAGTCACACTACTTTCATCCATGAACTTCTAATGGCCAGACTGGGCATCAATTACATGATAAAACAACTTACAGGTAGTAATCAAACTACACGTGAACTAACACAGCACTGTTTGGTTGCTATAGTACAGTACCTGGTCTGTGGAGGCTACTATACTATAACTCAGGATCACCATCATCGGCAGATTCATGAGGTCATCCAGTTCTATCTCTAGCTCCAAGTTCAACACGTTTTCCGTTTTCACAACATTGTCAGGAATACACTGGAATAAAACACAGGTTAGCTAGTTGAAAGTAAGAGGTTGAATTACTGAAAACACAGGTCTTAAATACACCAAGAAAGATGGGTCTCTTGTTACAAGCTAAAAGGACAAGTTTCTACATAGATTACTAGCCAGTTGAGTGATTGTCACATAGATCCGCAAATCTTCAGCTCCAAGTTCACACGGTGCTGTAGTCACACTGCTTTCATCCATGAACTTCTAATGGCCAGATTGGTCACTAATTACATGATAAAACAACTTACAGATAGTAATAAAACTACGCGTGAATTACCACACCACAGTTTGGTTGTTATAGTAGAGCAGCTGGTCTGTGGAGGCTACTACACTATAACTATGTAAGTTAATTTTTAAACTGAGCGCTGCCCTGCTGGTACCTTCACACGCTACTTATTTCTTTTTTTTTGCCAAGATCATAGTGGTCAGTGCACTTGGGTTGACAAAGCAACACTTGATCACACACCTTAAGCCATATAAAATACATCAGTCTTGTCAATTTCATATTTACTTGTGTGCAACGATGCATATACTGTGATGATAAATTGTTTGTTTGAAGTTAAGCACAAAGCTACACAATGGGTTATCTGTGCTCTGTTCACCACAAGTATCGAAACCCCGTTTCTAGCGTTATGAATCCGCAAACAAACTGCTTTGCCACTGGGGGCGTGATGATAAATATATATAATATAACTTATTTGGTCACTACCTGTTTCCAAATAGT
The DNA here is from genome assembly GCF_000517525.1 of Limulus polyphemus. NCBI lineage: Eukaryota > Metazoa > Arthropoda > Merostomata > Xiphosura > Limulidae > Limulus > Limulus polyphemus. The sequence goes on along the minus strand of NW_013667971.1, from coordinate 64,313 downwards.
ATCATGAATGTAAGTTCCCATCCAATTTTTTCAAACATGCACTAAGAATGATAAGTTCAGCCTCTTGGCATTGACTTCTGTCCAAAAGACATAAACATATTTCACAGTGACATTGGTTTTCCTGGAAATAAACTATTCAACAAAACTCTTGTTAACTATTAACTCATGCCAATCTCTTCCAATTTTTATTGCAGTGTCTGTAAACACAAATGCGAGTTCAAAAATACATGTATGAATATTTTTTATTGGTTGACAGCAGGCCCAGAACAGCAAAACAAAATAAACACTTATTACAGTGGGTGACTACAAGAAATTTTCAACTTCTTTTACTGTACCACCATTTATGAATTGAAAATCTAAGCAGTATATACACAAGAGAAACAAACTGCGATAGTCAAGATTTAATGAAAATTCAAAGTTTTGTAATAATTTTCCTTAAAGAGTGAAAAATCGTAACTTCTTAGTTAATGAGAAACTTCACGTGTCAACACTCGAAGCTCTCGAGTAATTAACTACTGATAATCGCAATATATTTTAACGCAAGTGTTCCAAAAGCAAGGATTACAGAACCTTTTCACGTCTTTAGTGCTATAGCCATCTTATATATCATCACTTGTCAAAACTCTTGTGGGCTAGTGCTCAGTTGATATATATAGGTATCACCATTACTCTTCATTCTAAAGCTCAAATAAATAAGGGATGGTGCTCTTTTCTGTCTGTCAGGTAACAAAGCCATTCTAATTGTTGAATGATTTTCAGTCCCAGCTATACCGACTCATAAGTCAATGATGTCATGGCACTTTTCTGAGCAGAGCACTTGCTCTTAAATTAACTCATATTTTCAGGCTCATTGTAAACAGCCATAGCAGAAACTGTAGTTTACTCTTCTTCTTCAACTAGGTGAAGGTTATCAATAGCATTGTTCTTATAACTCTCTAACCCTCCAATCTTCTAATCCTCCGATTCCTGGTCCAGCCATTGCTTGAGAGGTTCAGCCATATCTTTTATGAGTCTTCACACACCCCACAGCCACTGAAGCTTGTAGCTTCATGGATTGAGCTGTTAAATTGTAAGGCCTGGTTCAACCAGCTCCAGGTTATTTTTATACAGCAAGAGCATATTAAAGCCAAATCCATTTTCCTCATTTAAACCTGTCATTCTTTTACTATCTTGTCAAAAACCCATTTTTCTGATACTCAGGTGCTTTACCAAGTTGTTGTTACACAAGTTCATATCTTAATTAGTGTAGCTCATATTCTTGCAAACTCTGTAAAGCACTTAAACTAAATAGTAAACTATGCATCACATCCACAAAAAGCCATACTTTTTATACAATTGTTAAGAAATTTGAAGAACAACCATTAAATTGTTGCTCTGAATTCTATCATAACAGCCAGTCTGATCTGGACTTTCAAACTTCACAATCATCTGCTTGACAGTTTACATTATCCTCTCAGTCAAACCATCAGACTGAGGAGAGTATGATAGTGCAAATATTCAAAATCCCCAATGCTTGATACAACTTAGTGAGGTGTTGAAATTATCTCCTTTATCTATGTAGATTTCTTTTATTGCTCCAAAGTATGCTAACTTATTCGCTACAGGCAAAGTTGAAGTATCAGTTAATGGGCAAACACTGGTCCAGTTTGTAAAACAATAGATAATCACAAGGAAACAGTATCACATTTACCTGTTTCTGGGAGTGGTCTGGTAATATTCAAGACTATTCTTTGCAATGGGAAGCTCACATTATCACATTCATCCACGTAAAACCCTTTCTTCTTCACAATCACTAGTAGTGATGTTTGTTGAATTCTGTGAAAGCTATTCAAGGACTATGTGTATTAACCATCCCTAATTTTCAAGTGACAGACTACAGAGAAGACAGCTAGTCAATACCATCCACATTCACTGCAATTTGTGGGCTATTCTAATTGAATGGTGAGATTTGACCATCACTATTATAATGCACCCATGCCCTAAAACTGTGAAGTACAATGTTTTATGGTAACAGGCCACAAATAATGGAACCAGAGTTCAGTACACTAGCCACTGCTATCGAAAATCAAACACTTTCTAACAGCAGTGTAATTCTATATTTAACCATCTGATTTATATCAATTAAGCCTATTTTTGGTTTTACTTGGTTGGTATTTTCTGACTTTCCCACTGAGCTGCAGCTCACCAGTTCCCCAACCTAGGCTAGCAAATAGCCCATGTAACACTTCCATGCCTAACATAACAATAGTTGAAACAAGATCTAAATCAACTACCTTCTCTTTTCATGAATCAGCACCAAAAGTAAGACTTAACCACACTTTTCATCTTATTTCCTACCATTCTTCATTTTGCAGGACAAAATATTGTATTTATTTGCTTGAGTGATGGCTTGTTGTCAATGCATTGGCTGCAAGATTGAATAAAGTTCCATGTATCTACAAGGCACATACTATGTAACACTTAGCCCTGCATGTGCCAAATTGGACATCATGCTTCTGGATACCAAATGACATCTTTACTCATCAGGTCAATTGCCATACCTAACTGAAGTCCACTAGTTTAACCTTGTTGAGTTGCAGCTTCAAAAGTCTGTCTTTCTGTTGCTGAGAAATGGGTGTGTGAAAGAAAGTTCACAAAGGAAGTTCCTCTTTAAATGTCTTAATTTTCAATAGCAAAAACAAGTGCCTCAACTCTCTCTAGTAAACATAGATGGATCTGCAACTGCCACAGTCTGTCTTTCTGTCACTGAGTAACAAGTATATGATAGTGTCAGGGTTTTAAATATGAGTGGGCTGGGATTCTTCTACAGTAGGTGTCTGTGACTTGTTGGAGATAAATTTGGGCAATAAACGGACAACATACAATTCACTTGTTTTAAAATAATATATATTCAAAACAAGTCAAACATATGTACAAAATGTCTTTACACTATAGGAAATTGCAGTTTTATCTAAAATTCTAAATAATTCTCTTTTCTTGTCAAAAGTCCACTCACACTGATTCAATGACTTTAGAATACAATTGACAAAACAAACTATTTTTCTCTACTTTGTTTCTTACTGTACAATCTGTGACAAATTCATTTACGCTACTCCGTGGGTTACCACAGTTGTATCTCGAACTTTAAATAATTGTCTCTATTTCGTGAAAGTCCACACAAACTGGTTCAATTACTTTAGAATACCCTTTGACAAGACAAATTATTTTCCTTATCTTTATTAACTGTGACTCGCACTTTAAAATATCACCCGTTGTGGCTAATCATTCATTCGCTACTTCACGTTTTCTAACTTTTTTTCTGACTGAACTTTACTTGCACTCGCTTGGTTGTCTATATTCATACGTTCTTCACTGAGGCCTCGAACTTTCTATGAACTACGCGAGCAGCGCTATAATGTAACCATACTCACTTAAGGTAACGAGAAAAATACCGAAGATTCGAGTAACATGGCATCAACAATACTATAATAAATAAACCACACACACAACGTACACTCTTACTCAGTTAGCAACCAAATTTGTCATAACTATCGCCTTTAAAATAATTACTTTTAACTCTCTTGTTATGAAAAGTAAATAATCATTAAATATTAAGTCACAAGATAAATTAAATAATAACGCTTACATTAAACAGTCTTGTATGTCCAACAGATAGAAACTTTATCAATTTCTATCCTGATAATCATGGGGATATGGTCAGTTCTCTAAGTGCACCATATCTCAATTGCTTAAGGGTAACAGTTCACTATTATACTTCTCTACTCAAAGGTATCAGACAACTTGATATTCCAAGTGACTACATAGAAACTGGAATATGAATCAGTTCTTTCCATTGGAGGTCGTATCATAATCCATTAAAGCACCTGCTTGAGTGCTAAAGAGTACTCTACATCCAGCAGTAGGCTTCTTTGGGCCCATCTAGGGTACTCTGCCATGTCCTGAACCAGTCTTAGTTTCCTTCATTCAGATCAAAGTTCATCTCCATGGAAACTACATATCTCAAAGAAAACAGAGGGGGAAAGTCCTTCTCACCTTTCTGAACTAAGCCCTCCTTAGTAATGGCACTAGAAAAGTATATAACTAGCACTGGGGTATTCCAGCTACTGAATAAATATCACAAACTAATAACAAAGAGTTACGAATTTGATTTACAGAAGCGTAGATGAAAAGCCTGAAGTTTCGAAAGGAAACAGAGACAATAAAATATTTACAGAAGTAAAAACATTTTAACAGTACAATAATCAAAGAGGAAACTGAAGTAACTGTATATAATAAGTTGAATAACTGAGCTTAGAATATTTAAGTTTAAACTGAAATTAGCATAACAGAATAAAATACGAGTGGGGTTGAACTGAACAACAATGAAAACTTAAGCAAAGTTGGCTGAAGGTGGAAAAAACTCAAGAGTTTCTTAAGTCAGCCCTGTCCTCAACCTTATATTGGAACTATAAGAAAATTAAAATTGTTAAAAAATATGAATATCATCCTATTCATTGAAAATCTTGCATGTGGAGGAATTTTTTGAAAGTGAGACTTCACTGAATGACTTAGCCTCCATGGTTTGTTTTAATCATAAAGTTACAAAATGGGCTATCTCTACTATGCCCATCACGACTAATGAAATCTGATTAGGCCTTTAAGCTCACCACTGAGGAGCTAGTCTTGATGGTTTGTTTTAATCACAAGGCTATACAATAGGTTACTTGTGCTTTGCCTACCACAGGCACCAAAACTCAATTTTTAACATTATAAACACAATTACTTACAGATATGCCATCTGAAAGAATTTCCTTTTTACTAAATGTTGTCTCCATCAATCATTGGTAAAGTTGGTTTTTAACTTGCTCTTAATGTTTATGTTAATGGTTAGTTTTTGGTCTAATTAGTGGTTGATCAACGAGGTAATTATATCTATAGTGTGTGTGTACATATATAGCGAGTTTTATGACCTTACCATCCAATAAAACCAACCTCAAGCGATCTGTATATTGGAGGCGGTCACAGGCTTTAAATACTATCAGTTTTAATCACCATTTTTAGGGTAACTGGTATGATTAAATCAGTACTTGAACTGTAAATGCTTAACAAGTGGAACTATATAAATATAAAGAAAGAATTGTACATTATCTTTGATGGGTTGTTCAAGTGTACATTATCTTTGATAGGTTGTTCAAGTGTGCATTATCTTTGATAGGTTGTTCAAGTGTACATTATCTTTGATAGGTTGTTCAAGTGTACATTATATTTGATAGGTTGTTC
>NW_013667971.1:53953-58335 GCF_000517525.1 Limulus polyphemus | reverse complement strand
AAATTAAAAAAAAAAATCAAATCAAAGTTTCTCGTTATACACATAGCATAATGTAATATATATGGAATACAGTCATAATATACGTGTAATGTGATAAAACCAAGCTGTTGCTCCTATAAGGTGTTTGCTACTTAGGACAATCTACTGTCTTATCTAGTAGTATTTTAAAACAAATTAATACCAATAACAGTAAACTTCCATTACATGAATAGTGAAAAGCTTTCATATGACCCATGCTTTAACTTATACCAGAAGTAATCTGGCCAAGAAAAGCCTGGTTTATGATGTACTTGTACTTGGTACAACAACTTTCAACATCAGAACACCAGAAGGAATGTAAGCTTCATAAAAACGTTAACATAAGCAATGCTGTCACTAACAACAAGAAAACAATACTGGAGATGAAGCCCCGTGTGAGAGTACATAATAAATTTAAACCTTGCATGGCTCCTCTCACCTGTCTTTTTTAGTCCTCCCTACTATAAATAACCTAGTGTAACAACATTCTGAGTTTTAGATGTGGTTAAGTTACCAGAAACCCTCACTATGTCAAAATAGTCTTCAACTTTAATCACTTGTTTATCACCTCTTTTATTTTCGATATTCATTCATGTTATAAGTGTTAGGGTACTACATGGTTCTAATTTTAAAAGTAGTTTGATAAAATCACTGCAAAACATGTCTTCTTTTTTTTAACAACTACTCATGAATTTTCAAAAGCAAGAAATTTAGTTTACCTTTTTATTTGTAACATTTGTCAACTCAAAATAACAATGCTGATCATATTTGCAGACAATAAATCAAGCGGTTTATAACTAATTATTTTATTTTTATTAAGAAACCAAGAGTACATTAGAAAAATTGTTTATGACAATAAATGAAGTAGTTTATTAAACATGGAACATAAACAGCTGATTTTTACGATTTCTTTTTCTAATATAAGGCAATTTCGTAATTCTAACTTTAAAAAATAATTTCCATTTTTCTTTAAATAATCAAATCAAACTATCAAATACACAAGCAATACCACAATTTGATATTTTGAAATTCCGAAACAGAAGAATTAACTAATAATTTGTAGCTAATAATTTTAGATACTGCTTTTTTTTTTTCCAGAGAATTTTGTAAGTTGTATACTTTAAGGTAAGTACTGGTCACAAAGAATTATTCTGGATTAAATTCAATTTTAACATTTTTGTGTTAAACCCTATACCAAGATAAAACAATTTCTATATTAATTAAAGAAGTAACATCACTTTAATTAATATTTGTAAAATTTTATAGTCAAACATAATTAACATTTAAAGAAAACAAAAGTGATTCTCCAGTACAGAAACAGATCCACAAAAACTATGTATTTTTACATCAAACAGTTCACATTTGGATTGGATTTGCTATAACACTCAGCCTCACAACAAACATTCAACATTAGTATGTAATTTGTGTGATATTTTATCAAGTTTCTGTCCACTAATCTTGACATTTAATGCAACACACTATGTGAAGAAAACAATTATTTGCATGACTTCAAAGTTAATTTCTTAACACTTTAACTTCCATATGTGACAAACAAATGCATCAACAGTATACAGAACTTTAAATAAAATAGATATTTAAATGGCTTTACGAGATAGTGGTCAATGTTTTGGACCAAGGAACTTCAGCATGACCCAAGTTTTAGGCATAAACACCCACTTCAACTTTTCATACTCTGCATTTTTTTTTTGCATACAAGTATTTTTAATGACTACGTTTGTTAACAATAAAAAATTTTTGAGCTCTGTATAAAGTACGATGTTCTACAAAAACAAGAAGGAATCCTCAATAGCCACAGCTGTAATTAGATCTCAAATGGGTCAAGAGATGGAGTTATGAGCTAAAAGTTTGTACTTGATCAAAAAAACTTAAGAGCCATTCTATGAGCTACTATGTCACAGCTAAAAAAGTAATGATTTGTACATCTCTACAATAAGCTGTAAGCCTGGCCATATGAATAAGTCTAAATTAAAGTCTTTGTTGGTTTAACACTTGTCTCAATACTTGTGATGTGTTTTTATAATACATTAAGACTAAATGAAATAAAATTCATTACATGTTTTCTTCCCTCTTGAAATTTCAAAGAGAATCCAAGCTTGAAGGAATTACTCTCACATTTATCAATTCAGCTTGGATTATGATAAACTTTATGTTAATGTTTGTATCAATGGCCTTTTTGAACTTTATGCCTTTTGTTGGTTTCTTCCTTATGATGATCACTTTTACGTTTTCTCTTTTTTGTAGTTACATCAGAGTTTGATGATGAAAAGCTCTTCACTTCATCTTCATTATCAGTGCTAGAACTACTGCTACTGGTATAATGGTGAGACTTCTTTTTTGACTTCTTTTTCTTCTTCTTCTTTGCTTTACAAGAAACATCTATTATCAAAAAACGTTTGTCCTTGAAAAGATATAATGCATTTTTGTGTTACCTATAAATTATGACATATGCTGGCATTATGACTAATTTCCTATTTTCTGTTTAAAAAAACAAACTTAACTGCACTCTACCTGTTCCATTTCAAATTTAGTTAACAGCAAGAATTATGTCTTTAAGACAATGACAATAAAAAAATCTTGGTGGACATACAATATTACACATTTAACCCAGTGACTGCTGATTTGCCATATAGGGTACAGTCCGCCTCTGGAAGTTGAATTCAAGTGTACTGTACACAGTGTACGGGTTGCAAAAATTTCACATGCGTTTAGAGCAGCTGCAATGAATTGGTTAAAGAAAAATACAACACCTTTACAATCTTAGAACTTTCTATGCATGCCGAGTCAAATAACATACCATGTTAATGAAGACACAAGACACATTTTCAGCTGAGGAAATGCAATCCATAAAACTTATGTTACTAAGCTAAACTGGTTTGCAGAAGTTAAGCAATATACCTAAAATACAAATAATGGTAAAATGGTGCAAGATTTATTCACTAGATTTGGATTACCTGTCCATATTTACATAATACTGTACAACTTATGACAGAACAATTATAAATTAAATGTTTAATAGGTGTCCAAGAAAAAAAACAAGAACCAATGAAAATAAAGAATTTAAAATGATGAATAATCACTACCTATAAAAGGCTTATTCCCTATGTCACTCTGTTGAGAATGCTTTCACACTCCGTGTTTAGTAATGCTCAACAATACACATTGTCATTTAGCAACAAAACAATTACCTGATTGTTCTTAGGCCAACTGTAGTGTTTATGTTGAATGCTCAATATTCATGTTTATTATGTTAGAAATGTTTTTTTTTAATTCTTTTCTTTTTGTTAAAGTTGGTGATATAACAGCAAAATAGTCTAATTCAGAAATTTTATGACATTGAGTTGTGGCCAAAAGCAAAATAAAATTTACCAAGTGTTTCAGCTAAGCCTTACGTTACATTTATGTATTAGGCCTAATGCTTAAATTAGACTATAAATAGGCTTACTGTAACTAACATTGTAGAGTCAGTGTTTAAAAAGTTTTAAGTGGGGAATAAATGTTAAATAATAAATATTCTTTTGGTATTTTAAAATATATATTATCTACTTGGTCTTAAAACAAATAAAAATAAACATTTATTACTACCAAATACCTTTTATCCTTTGTACAGTTTAAAAGAGTTGAAAATTTGTGTTGAAATGTTTGCACAATGTTTTTTACTTCCTGACTTAGAATACAGTGAAAAGGGTCAAGAGTGCTATTTAAGTCTCTTTCAGAGTTCACACGTAATTTTATTTGTGATAACATTTAATTTTTCTGCATAGTTTTAACTAAAAATGTGGTGATTAAAGAATTACTTCGAGACTGATGAAATAAGTGAAGAGTAGGTGCATTTTGGAGGTACAGAAAAATTCGTTTAGTTAAATTATATATTTTTCGTTAATCATTCAACAATGATTTTCTGTCATTTTGACCGGCTTTTCTACTAGTAAGTGATATTCAATGGGGACGTCTCACCTGATAACTAAACCCATTTCACAGCTTTTTTGTATACTGATTATAAGGTGATCAATGAGAGCAAAAGTCAAAAGAGTCCATGGACATATCAGAGCAGTTTTCATAACTCAGAAGGAGACAATATGCCTTCCTGGAGTATCCCAAAAAGGCTCTATGCAAATGTGGTCAGGTGAACATGTTGAACAGTTCATACAGATGATGGTAAGGGGTTGGAAGGAGACAAAACATCTTCCTAGAGCATCACTTGCATGCTTTATGGAATTGACATCAGAAGAACATGTTGGCCAACATACTGATGATAGTGTGTCCTTGCAGGTATTGGCTAACTAAACATGCCCTGTGTGGACAAGTATTATGTCCATTAACCCTATTATGATGAGTCACATTGT
>NW_013667971.1:42433-53169 GCF_000517525.1 Limulus polyphemus | reverse complement strand
ACAAACATTTGAAATGTACTTAGGAGGTTTTCGAGATTACACAAACAATATTTGAGATTTTGGGGATGAACAATAGTTTTTTTAGTTATAACATGAAAATCGCTTTGCACCTGGACTGGTATGAAAACAGACTCAATATTTTCACAAACAAATCTATAATAAAAATACTTTATTAAAAAATCAGATTTTTTATGCATACTATGAAAGACCTGTAATTTTTACTAACAGTCTGCCACATTTTGTGAAGATTCACTTACTGCATTAAAAGTTATAGTATAAATACTTAACGTGTACAAATGTGTATACGAACTCATGTATATTATACCAAGCCCATCACAAATGGGTTAAAAGTAAGTTCTCATATTGCACCTGTATATGGTCAAATATAGAGATCCAAGATCTCATCCCTATATCTCTGATGAGTTACAGTACCACCCTCAAACACGTAGAGGTTTATACATACATCCATGCAAGTTCCTGCTCAAACCATCAAAATCACCACCACCATTAGAATCCCTTCTTATGATGTGTATAGGCTGGTTGCACATTCTATGTTCCTTAGAATGGTTAAATATAAACACAAGGATATATATATGTTAAACTTTTCTTTTTCACTAGAAGTGTTGTTTCTCATCTATGAACACAATTCCAAATGTTTGTAGATATTGCTCAAAGACCAATACAAGGTCAATCACAGGTTACCACCCCAGCAGAGAACTGTTATGTCACTTTTGACTCAATAAAACATCCTCTACACCAACCAGATTGTCTCTGGATCTTTGCATGGCTTCAGTAATACACAGGAGGTTGCTATGTAAAACAACTCAAACAGAGAATTTGAAATGTTGTCGTAAACATGTCTCTTGGGTGCCATATCAGTGGAGCCATGTTATTTTTTTATGAGTTAAGATTCAACCTACAATGTATCTTATAGTATACAGTCGTCTGGAAGGAACATAGAATGTGCAACCGCTACCTTTGCCTGTGACTGCCCAGATTCAAGTCTACCACAGCTCTCCACCTTAGGGAATCTTCCATATATTGACTGCTACATATTTTGTGCAAATGACCTTTACCAGGTTATTGTACCAAAGTCAAAATTAAAATAAATAAGTCAGAATCCATGTGTAATTTATATGTTTTGATGGGACCTGCTTTACATATATTTTGTTACGTGTTGTAAATATATAAATGTATTTATGGTTCAACTTTGGTTATTAAATCTTGCACCATTTTGGACTTTTATGTATTTTTACAGTTGTTACTTAACATTAGGAAAAAAGTGTACAATGAGGCTGAAACCATTTTCTAAAATTGATACAAATGTTCAGACAATCAGTCAGCATCTCAAGGTTGATTTGGAGCATCAATACAGAATTCGTCTCTAAAACGAAAAAGAACTACAATGACAAATGTGCCTTAAATAAACAATTACAGTAAGTATAAAGATGATGGGCCAAGGACAGAGTCTTTAAGAGCGAATATAAATTATTACATACAGTCAAACAAACTATAGAAATATGTATTAACATCTTTTTTTTTCATGGAGGCTTAGTAAACAATTTACAATCTAAATTTACTTGAGCTTTTAATTTTATAATTATATGCACTTGGTTTTTCTTGCTGCAATTATAAATACAAATAACATAACAAGTAATAAGAGTAAATGATTGATTATTGTTGTGTAATAACTTAAAACTGATTTTATATGACATTTATAGATATAAACAAACTTCTAAAATAAATAAATGATTTAAAACTGGATTTTTGTAATTTTATAGGAAAAAGAACCATTAACATTCTTTAAAGAACATCATTATTTCCAGGCCTCTTCCGAAAATTCTAAGTATTAAAGATATATTATTAAAAAAGGTATGTACAAGTTACTCTTTGTGTGCTGTATCATAAATGTAAGTCACACTAAAGAGAGAAGTTTAAAAGAGTGTGGATGTGGCCATATTGTTTATAGAGCTTTATGATAATGAACATTATACTAAGATATTTTAATCTAATAAATACTTATTTGAAACTTAACGAATATCAAGGTAAGGTATATATATTCAGATACTGTTTTCTATTTCCTTTACATTTTTATTTTAGAATAAAGTTTATGTCTAGGTTTAAGCTTTTCTTTCTTCAACATGTAATAGAACAAACTAGCCAACACTACCAATACAACAAACTCACCACACATACCTATGTATTATAAGTGCCTACTATAAGGTTAAAACCAGTGTTCTACTAACTCACAAATACAGAACACATAATCAAGTTGAACCTGTTAGCATAGTTCAAAAGTTGTGTGCTGGATGCAAGTAAAGGAGAATTATGAAAAAAGAATAAATATTCACACACATATAGAAAAACAAGCCTCCTAGTTACTTCAATCACATAAATATGTAAAAACATTAAGTAAAAACCCTAAATTATAGACAAGATCAAACAAACTTGTGCAACTTGATATTAGTGTGAGAATGACTAATTAGCTACAGAAGTATATGTATATAGTTGGCACTTCTAGCATTATAAAGGGAAACAAATAGGTTATTAATGTTGACACTAATATACAGTAGAAAGCCACTTTAGCAAGCGACCTGTGAGGTAACACAAATGGAGAGATATTGATGGTTTTCCTCAAACTCAAGGTAAATACATTGACTTTTGCAAGCATGTATAACAATACAGTTTAAATAAAATACACTAAATGGTTTACTCTTGTAGATTCAAAAACAAAAGTTTTCTTTCACTGTGAACATAGGTGGCAAGTGGGTATCTTGTTTGGGTAGGCTGTTCTATCACTTGTGGGAGTTGGACAATTGGGAAGTATCAATTCATGCTGCTAAATGAATAAACTCTCTTTAGTGACTCACATACGTCCTCTTTTGATTTCTTTCTCCACAAATACTATATAATATTTTTTGAATTGGTGATAAAAATACCCATGAGGGGCAGTTCATTGGGAATGCTAAGCCTACCCAAAGCCTGTTATATGCACCACCCCTGACTATGAGTAATATCACAGACAAACTCTTGACCTGTAATCCTGATGACATAAATATAACTACATTCAGATTTTTGGGCACACAGTATTCTGATCTACACATTACAATCCTTAAGACTAAGTCTAATGCTTTACATCAGCAATTAACATAACTGAAAATTCATAAAGTGCAATTCATAAAGCAATAATCAACTCAAAAACAAAAAAAAAAGCTGAAGTTGATACAATTTTCTTTTCTTAGTAGATGGAGACATTTTCAACTAAACGTTTTCTGAGTTCATGGTATTATTGTAATACAATATCTATAAAGATTCTCACAAAGCCAATAATCATTGGTAACTATACGGACAACCAACAAATCTTCTGTCAAGATTGTACACATCTTGGAGAACAGATGTCAGAAACATCAGATTCAGAGCTTTGTTTCTCACTTAAGGTATCAAAATGCTTGTTGTGCTATCAGTGTAACTTACATGGTTGCACTTACAGAAAAAAAAATAAAAAAAGCTCCAAAAAGGATATCTATCGGAGCTAATAAAAATGCCAAATGGCTGAAGAGAAGCACATTCACTTACAGACAAGGTATGTTCATAGAATCATTGAAAGATATGTATACCCATGACCAGAGTGAAGGAAGGAAGTGGTTAACTTTGAGAAATAGAAAGGCTCTACAACCACTCTATCCCCAGAAAAAGCCACAGCTATATACTCTTCAGATCAAGCTCTACAGATCCCTATATCTTATTTTAACTTTTCCTGATCTCAAGTCAATACTATTTTGTTACTAAAAATAAAAAAATTAGCTCAGAGGTTCATTATTAAGCAGAAAGTAAAATCTTAAGTACTACATTTAATTGTTTACACCTGTAGCTTCCATACAGAAAGTTAACGTTTCATATTATCTCTGTACTTTTGCTGGATATACTGATACTAAATGCTGGAGTTCCTTTGAGGAATAAGTACCATTTCATTTCTTTGCTGAAATACATTTAACAAAACATTATGTAATTCCTTTGAAGTAAGTATGGTTGATGGATGAAAGCACTGAAACCTTGTAATTTCATACCTTACTGATCCAATAATTATAAAAGAAGAAAAATAATATTTTTTATATATAAGTGTGAAATTTTAAGCTATTAACTGCTTATCAAGTCTTTTATATATTAGTCAAATCTGTGTTGAATGCAATGTAGAACTTAAGATTGTCTTTTAGTAATGTCTACTTTTTTTTTTTTTTTTATCACATAACTTTTAAGAGCCCAATAACTAACCTGAGTCTGAACAATCAGATAACTTTTTATGGCTTTTTTTCTTTTTTGATTTTTTCTTCTTCTTTTCCTGTTCATGTTTTTCAGCAAGCTTGTTCAGTTTTCTATAACGAAAATAAAGTATATTAAAAATTCAGAAGCAAATAGAACAATGACCAGATTTTCTTTATAAGCTGTCCACTACTACCACAAGAATCTGTTTGAAAATTTTCAACAGTCTACTTTCAATTTTAAATTTAAGTTTTTAGACATAAAAGTTATATATTTTTATACTGTTTTAAGACTTTTGTCCACTTCAGCAACTTATATTATTATTATGTTGTTGTTTTTTTTTACGCAGTTCTACTTTCAATCAAATCATGTTCTTTTTCAAGTACAAGTTTCTTATTCAGATGTTTCAGTTATCAAATCATACTAATGAACAACCTCTATGTCTTTATTTTTCCTGAAATTCACATGTGTTGCAAACACTTGCAAATCCTACTAGCAAACTTATAAAATAGCTAATCTTATTAAACACTGTATGCATTTTGTTTCCTAAAACAAAATATGCTACAGATGTTTTAGAAAAACTCTAAAAAGCCTAGCAACAATCAAGAAACACATACAACTATGAGGGCTTTTAATAGGAAACCACGAGGGTTTCCAGTAGTTAATACATATAACTATGAAGGTTTTTGGTAGGAAACACATGTAACCATGAGGAGTTTTCTGAATTTCCCATTTCTGAAGTAACTGTTTTTTCTTTTTTAAAGTAGGAAATTATGGAAAATCAAAAGATAGATAAAACAGAAAAAACAAGAAACTTGATAACCCGAAAGGAAACCTTCTATATTTACCTCAGAAGAAGGAAGGCATACATTCTGGGTTCCCAGAATTTTGTACTATTATGTACAGATATATGTACTATCATCATACACTAGAATTGAAATAGAAAAAAAAAATGTCGAAATAATTCCTTCTCAAAAATGCAATAATACTTGGAAGATTTCATACTTCATTAAGGTTAAATGCTGCGAGATGTATATATTAATGCCTGTTTAAATACTGTGAGATGTATATATATATATTAATGCCTGTTTAGATACTGTGAGATGTATATATATTAACACCTGT
This sequence comes from Limulus polyphemus, assembly GCF_000517525.1. Taxonomy (NCBI): domain Eukaryota; kingdom Metazoa; phylum Arthropoda; class Merostomata; order Xiphosura; family Limulidae; genus Limulus; species Limulus polyphemus. The sequence continues at coordinate 47,784 of NW_013667971.1, read as the reverse complement.
TTAAATACTGTGAGGTGTATATATTAACGCCTGTTTAAATACCGCAAGGTGTATATATTAACACCTGTTTAAATACTGCAAGGTGTATATATTAATGCCTGTTTAAATACTGTGAGATGTATATATATTAACGCCTGTTTAAATACTGTGAGATGTATATATATTAACGCCTGTTTAGATATGGTGAGGTATATATTAACGTCTGTTTAGATACTGTGAGATGTATATATATTAACGTCTGTTTAGATACTGTGAGATGTATATATATTAACACCTGTTTAAATACTGTGAGGTGTATATATTAACGCCTGTTTAAATACTGCGAGATGTATATATTAATGCCTGTTTAAATACTGCGAGATGTATATATTAATGCCTGTTTAAATACTGCAAGATGTATATATTAATCCAATACTGCGAGATGTATATATTAATCCATGTTTAAATGCTGCAAGATGTATATATTAATCCATGTTTAAATACTGCAAGATGTATATATTAATCCATGTTTAAATACTGCAAGATGTATATATTAATCCATGTTTAAATTCTGCAAGATGTATATATTAATCCTTGTTTAAATACTGCAAGATGTATATATTAATCCTTGTTTAAATACTGCAAGATGTATATATCGATGCTTGCAGCTGATGAGGACACATTAAATTACTTTTTCACAGTACAGCATTTTGATTCTTTGTTCATGTATGTTTTAAAATATCATTCATGTAAAATATGGTTCTAAGTACTTCAAGAATTTAATTCTTGAAATATGTTGGCTGCTTTGTTTTGGAGTTTTCAGTATAACGTAGGAAATGAAGTAGCAGAAAAAAAAGTATTTAGTATCTAAGCATGAAGTAAAACCTGCCAGATAACCATTCATGAAGTTATACAAAATCAACTGTATGTAAGCACCTTGTACAACACAAGAGTTAAACTAATTTCATTATGAAACTAGAAAGATTACAGTAAATTGTAAACTAGCATATCAGCTTTAAATAAATAATTTTCATTTTTACAACAATATATACAATTCCTGAGGTATATATACATATATTATCAACTTAGGCATTTCCAAAAAATCCCTTCCCCCCATTATTGGTCATCTATCTTAAGATTCAGTACAAAAGATTAGGAGCTAATTATTCCAAGAAAAGAATTAGAAACTTGATATTGAACTGAGTGATGTAATCAGTTACCTATGAGTAGCAATTACATTGATTAGTGTCACATAAACTAATCAACTGAAATTAATATTAAATCGATTAATGTCATGAAAATAATCAGTTAATAGAAATTAGTGTTTCTGCTTATTCAAACAATATATTAATTTAAATTACAATTAATCAACAGCAAGGAAAATAATCAACTAATCAAAATTACTGATTATAACCGTTTCCATTTATTCAAACAATTGATTAATTCAAATTACGATTAAATTGGTTATCACTAAAATAATCACCTCATTAAAATTAGTTGTTCCAATTATTACTATTTTTGATTATTCCAATTATCCAAGTAATCAAAATATTTACATTGTTTGTTTGTTATCAAGCATAAAGCTACATAATAGGATCTCTGTGCTCTGCCCATTTCAGGTATCAAATTTCCATTTTAGCAGTACAAGTTATTTTACTTTTCACTTAAAGTTTTTTTAGAGAGTTCTTGAATTACTTTATTTCTAGCACAGGGGAAGTTTTACATAACACTGAACTATTTGAATTATCTCATGTAAATGATTAATGGGTCCACCAATTAATTGATTAGCAAATACCACTAATCACCCTGATTTAACTTGAAATCAACATCTGCTAAACTTAGAAATCTTGAATAAAAATGAATAAAGGAAATTATGGTACGACTAGTTGTGAAATGATAAAATCTTTTATTTATGGAATGGGTCTGTAAGATAAACTGAGAAGCAAACAAATAAATTTTGTTACAAAAAGGCTTACAAACTCTCTTTAAGCTAACAATTACCTGAGAAGCTTTTTCTTCTGCTTTGTGGACAGAGTTTTGAGAAAAGCAACCTCTGGATCTTCTTCATCTTCACTTTCTAACATTTGCTGGCAAAGAAATAAAAATTTAAGTAAGTGATAATTTAACATACGTACATATATATTTATATATGAAAATGGTGAATTTGTTTAAAGCTTGAGAAATAACAATAGCTTGAAATATTCCCAACCTATTGATTTATAAACTTCAGAAAGACAAAGAACAATCATTATGCAACACAATTTTCATTAATGTGACGTTTCCCAAAATTGTGCTTTCTAAAGAAAAAGAAAAAAGAAGTCATACTTAAGAAGCTGCACCTAAAAAAAAAAGGATATTTATCCTATATTAGCTTGAAAAATGAAAGTGGCTTGTTCTGAAGTGGTGAACTAAAGTGAACATTATAAATATATTGAGCTAGTGCAAACACAAGTTTATCCTAAATGTACAGAACTAATGTATGGATGATGAAAGAAAGTGAGGAATGTTTTTAATCTGAACATGTTGAGAGAAAATGGACAGTGGTTTGATCTAAATGTTTTCAGGAAAAATAATCAACAATTATTTGATCGGAATATGTTGAGGTAAAAGGTAAAACAGTTTAATACGAATACATAGAGGAAAAACAATTAACAATGATTTGTCTAGAATGTTTTAGGAAAACTCAACAATTTCACCTGAATGTTTTTGACTCTTAAATATGTTAATTTTTCTGGAAAATTATTTTGTAAAAAACATTCCACAGTTTTTTCTTTTCAAATCTGGATTTATTTTTTGGCTATTAAATGTGCCAAAACCAAAACTATTACTACTAATAAATAACGTTTATGTTAGACACCTACATAAAATTACATAACACAAAAATAAATAAAAATAATAAATTTTATTTTCCCTTTTATTCCCCACTACTGCACTTTTTAATATGTCTGAACAACTGTAACAAAAATAAACAGTTTGAACCACTAAAAGCAACTATTACTCTATCTCCCTAATTTTACTGTCTTCATTGACTTCATCCTTGCTTAATCTTTCAATCTCAATAATTTCTTCTTCCTGATTTTGCTTGGCTTCAGTCTCTAGTGCTTTCAGTTGTAGCTGCTACATTTTGCTTTTTCCTGTTGTCACTGTCTAGATCTAAATCTTGGATGAAGTAGAAATTATACTACATACTAACAAGTTTAGTTCTTTGGTCCATTGTGAAGCAATTTGTTTTATATTTTAACATTACTAAATGCCTTCCAAAAGCATTTGCAAACAGCTATGGTTGGTGAAAAGCTTAATACGCAGTTAGCAAGTTTAGAAACTTTATGAAACACCAACTGAACCACATTTGGAATATGTTCTAGTACTTTCACAATTATATGCATGGCTCATCTTCATTCAAGTACTGATCTTTGTATTTTGGATACAAAATGTTGGTTGCCAGTTGAATAAGCACTGTTTTCCAGTGGCTAACAAAGAAGACTGCTGGAAGACTGCTCATAATACAGCTTCATCATCTTCAAGATAAGGGTTATACCTCTGACAGCCCAGAATTATCATTTTTGAGCTATGTAATAGTACATGAAACTAATCACAATATGCCAACACTACATTCACTTGTACCCAGAAAACATCATCATCCAGTGTTTTTACAAATGTGAACAGAAATGAGACTGCTGCTTACAAACACTCCTTGATTTCACTGTATTTTCAAAGCAATTGATACTTGATCTCTTACAAATAACCATAGGGTGAAGATGAGCAATCTCCTTTCCCAGCATCAATGTGCTCGAGCACTTGGTGGTGAGGTGTGTTTGTAAAGGCAGAAATTTATAATTATTTGATTACTTTTATACATTTGTGCTGATCACCAACATCTTGCATTCTCCAACCTTATTCACAGCTTTCTCTCAAAAACTTCCCATGAACGTTTCTAAAAATGATTATAGTCATTGTAGCTAATTATTCTCATGTCTGGGGTTGAAGGGGAACAAGCATTCCCAAGCACCCTTGTTAGGAAAAGCAGGCAACTATCATGTTGTTTTCTCTTCCTTCAAACTAAATTCCTGCCACGATTAGTTTTTTCTTCTTTTTCTAAATGTGCAATTGTTCATAGCAAGCAGGTTCAAGACAAGAGCTAAATAACAACAGACTGTTATGTGAAGACATTTCCCTTTAAGTACTGCCCAGATCAAGTTTTTTTTTCTTCTTTTTCTAAATGTGCAATTGTTCATTGCAAGCAGGTTCAAGGAAAGAGCTAAATAACAACAGACTGTTATGTGAAGGTATTTCCCTTTTAAGTACTGCCGACGTAGCCTTCATATTATTCACTTGATCAATGAATAGAAAAGGGATTTTCTCTGCTCCCTCAGTGTCTATAGCATCACTGAAGGCTTTAGTCCTATACAAACCAGTGCATAATCAAGATTTTTAATTCAATGGTCTTTATAAAGTCTGGTTTAGGAGTTGCAAATATCAAATTGATAATAAGGTTTTCCTTCTAATCACTCCATACATCTGATATTGGAATCTGTTTTATCTACCTTCTACTTTCCACCAATTTATATTCCTCATCCAAGAGAGAACTTGAGAAATGAAATTGTAAGGAAAGTACAAAAGCAGGTCTTACTTTATAAAAAAATTATACTTACTAATACCATTTTTTCTGTTTATGAAGTAAATAGCATAATGTGTCCAAAATAAATTATGACTTACATTTCTATTTGATACACGTGTGCACACAAATTAAATTCTATACAAACCTGATTAGACTGACTTGGATCCATTCGGTGACCAAGGATGTTTTGTTTTAAAGAATATCCTTCATCTCTCATCTGCCTCATTAATTCTAGAGGGTCCATTTGAGCTACAATCCATGGTACAAAACAAGTTGCAATCAGAAATAAGACCTACCTCTGTTTTGTTTTGAAAACTCTATAGTAGTTAATTTTATCCAACAGAAAGCCTGGTTTTTCTTGTTCTATAGCTAATTACCATTAAAAGCAAAACAAAGTTCTACTTAATAATACTTAACTCTTATATAACTTACCAAATTGAATAATCTCTTATTTACCCCTTTTCCTTATCGCAATAAAAAGTATGATATGATCAAGCTACTCTGCACTGTGTACACTTGCTACTAATCTATCATTGACCAATAAAATGCTTCTTGATATTAAGCATTGTGTTTGTCAATATAGAGGACAAGCAAACAACATAAAATAAGGACAGTATATTCATAATGTTAGAAAAACACGTGGATTCAAGAAGTCTTGATAGAAATGAATAAAAACCCTATAACCTGAGCTCTTTCGAAAGATGGACCTTTCTTCAGTTTGCCCCTGAAGAAGAAAGGTCCATCTTTCGAAAGA
>NW_013667971.1:16683-42346 GCF_000517525.1 Limulus polyphemus | reverse complement strand
ACTTAATATGAATAAAAACCCTATAACCTGAGCTCTTTCGAAAGATGGACCTTTCTTCAGTTTGCCCCTGAAGAAGAAAGGTCCATCTTTCGAAAGCACTTGGGTTATAGGGTTTTTATTCATATTAAGTAAGGACAGTATTCAGGAGTCACAATAAAATCACAAATTAATTCAACACAAAACCACCTAAAGACCCAATAACAAAAATCTTCCCATGTGGACATTAACTCCAATACATACATACAAGATTCAGTAATAGTGATCTATCTGCAAGAGCCCATTATAAGCAAATGGAATACTACTAAAATAACAGTCTACGAGCCACACATTAGAGAAAAAAAGGTAAAAGAAGCCTTCAACAATTGCCTAAGTGATAATATGCTCAGTGAACCTAACATAAATTCAGAAAAACCTAAATAGCCCTCTTGAAAACATTCAATTAGTTTGTAATGGGGGGAGAAGAATGAATAGTACACAGCTTTTTTAACAAGAAAGATCCAGGCCAGAATTCCATTTCCTACCACCACAAAAAATCTTTCTCACAACTTCCTTGCAGATAGCAACAGAATTGTAACCAAAACAATAAATGCATAAGCTAACTGGTATTTAGTAATAAGAAAAAAGTAACTATTAACTAGACTTAAGTAACCATACAGACAACTGATACCCGATCACCCCAACCTTACCATAAATACTTAAATCTGTTTGTGTTTGATCAATCCAAGCTATAGTTTATAAAATCAGAAATTATAGCTAAGTGAAAAGTCTTCATATATCTATGACTTTCCAAACCCCTAGCAGGTTTTTTAACCATTTACTCCTCCTATATTCTATTAGGATTAGCCCAACTTTCTTCTCTGAAAATGTACATACTTACTTAGAGCAACAAATACTACACCACACAGCTCTTAGACAACAAGGGAAACTGTATTGTACAATTTCCATTCATTTTAAATACGAAGTTTATATATATATATGTCATTTCTTTTGCCCAGACTTAAAGAGATTATCCTAAACAACTTGAAAGATGTATATAGTTACTTTAACATTTAATCACAGAAACAGATGTGATTAGAAGCTATGAATTATTTGACAAATTTAATTTTTTTAATCTTACTTAGTTAAACAAGTATAAAACCATTTAAACTATGCACATTTATTTTTGTTACTATTATTTCAAACTACTTTTGAGGTTGGTTGAATACACTTCCCTGAAATTTGTCCTTAACATATATTAATATTTAATACTTACTTTTTCTATTTTGCAACAATGTTTACATTAATTTCTTTTTCTCTGTTATAATCTTCATTTGACTAACCAAGAATGAAAAAATATTCTATAAATTTGACCAAGTACTATTTTAACAGAATATTTATATTATTAGCTTAGTATGACATTACTACTATATAAAATGTTAATCTTATGATGTTAAATTGACTGTTGAACATTGTAGTTTATTTCTCCCACCCCCATATTTGTTTTAAATTCTAATCTAGAACATTTAATGCATTAAATGGCATACACTGCAATAAACAGAAGGAAGATTACCAGTTAAATTGTTTGACTTTTAAAATAAAATCTTACAAAACTTTGTTATTGCATTCTTACTTGCATAGTATGTCTATACTGGGAAAATGAAAAACACTTACTTGTTGGCAAAGAAGATGTGCTGGCTTTATTAAACAGTGGACATTCCTTATCAGTGTTAATATGACCCCACTTGTGACACTTTATACATCGAACATTCCTTACCTGGAAACATTACCATCAAGCTTTAATGAATCACTATTTTTAATAAATCATTACAAGGAATTAGCATTTTAATTGCTGACATCAAAAAATTTGCATGAAAGAATATTTTACTTCAATCACCAATTTTGGCAGAACTACTGTACTTTATCAAGGTTATTCAAAACCTAAGAAATGTGTAAGGTATTGTACCTTAGCAGCCAAATAAACGTTTCTAAGGAAATACACAACTTTAACAATTTAAGAATATTTATAGCAATTTCTATAATTATTTTCATATGATAAATCATTGTTCTGATAACTACATACTATCTTCATATTAGATAAAACTTAAAGCTGATTACATAAAACAATTCAATGCTTGTACTGGCATTCTACAAAGTAGCATAATTTAGATATGATATATAAGAAAATGTTTATATTTGTTGTTCAAGCTCAAAGTACATTTGTTTCTTTGTTGTTAAGCTACACAGTGGGCTATCTTGTGCTGTGCCCGCTACAGGTATTGAAACTCAGTGTTTAGCATTATAAGCCTTCAGACTTACCACTAAGCTACTGGGGGTCTCAAAGTAGGAGGTTGTAACCATGCTTTTACTATAAACTATGTGATACAATTTCAGATTTCTTGCTTGACAAAACAGATTTCAATTTGCTGACTAGAATTTTATTAGTCAAACTGCCAGGTCTGAAAGCTATGTGTATAAGATGAGAGAATAGAGAAATCAGTTTAGCATAGATGCTTTTCATTTTTGCAAGGAGAGTTATTGTAAGTTTAAAAGAGTTTTACCTAATGACACAAAAGAAGAAAAATCAACCAAACAATTATCATAATTACTGGTCTTCTTGGTAATCTGAAAAAACAACTAATTTTACTCAATGTTTTCTAGTTAATTCAAAAGAATATAACACTTCTGACACTGTATTTTACAAAATACTTTTACCATGTGAAAGTTTCACAGCAAGGCCATAGATGCAGTACACACATTATAAGTTGCATAACAGCTCTAACTGGCTCATCTTAAGAAACGCATGTTATCCAGGGTAAATAGCTTTGAGTTGTCAGAGTTGTTTGTTTCGTTTATGGCAGAAACACTGAAGCTAGCTGCCACCATCCTTAATTTGGAACTACCAACCAGATTAATGGCAACTGAAAAGCAGTACCCAATTCGAACTCTATAGCTACTCTTTTACAGATGAATAGCCATCACCTTATAATGCCCCCATAGTAACTTGCTTTTCCTGTTCAGGTTTATGTCACATTATTCATGTGGCAACACACACATAATTGTCCTCATTGTTTGAGCAGATTTTCCCAGTACTTCAATGATCAAAGTGTTATAATTAAGAAAATGATAAGCACATACTGCAGCCTTGAAAGATGAATAGTAGAATTAGCATGTTTAATTTTTAGCAAACACTCACATAAAAAGTGGAGAAAATCAAAAACATGACTAAAATAACATCTAGTTTCAAATACATCTTTATAAAAGTTAAATATCAAAGTTGTTTTCTTTATCATAACAAACTTAACAAAATGATCTTCCTTACCGGTATTCCAAAGGGTTGATCACGAATCTCTGCATTATCCTTTGCAAAACTATAGTAAAAATCCAATACTTCTATCAAGACAAAGTATGACAAAATCTAGAGCTTCTTGTGTAGTAGTGCAAATTACAAGGTCATTAAATGTTTAAACAAAAGATAATACAAGTAAGAACTTAAAATAAAAGTTTTGTGCAACAAGCTAAAGTAATTAATACATTTGAAAATCATTGCTTTTATCATAATACATTCTTGAATTCTTGCCTTCATCAGTTATACTTGAAAGTTGCTAGTCAAACAAAAGAGATACGAAAAATTAGAGGAAATAGCTAAATAAAATTAATACAATACTCTTCTCTTGGTGCATTGTATTTCCTCTGCCATTCAAACTTGTATTCTGGTTCATCATCTTCTTTCTAAATTAGGAAAATTTCATTAATAAGAGTACAAAGGAACTACAGACATATGTATTAATGTTGTTCTGAAGATTTTCCTGCACAATGTTTTTTTTAGGACTTTGTTACTAAGTTAATATTCAAACTCTTTTAACAGAAAAAAGTAATCATCTTAGTAGTAAGTGTTTTCTTCACATAAGATCAGAAATATTTTTAATAAAACATTCTCCTTTTGTATAGGTTTGAAGAACTTTGAAAAATAAACAAACATATCAGAAACAGCTACCAACCTGTCTTTCTGAAGCAAGTTGATGGTCATATAGAAAAAAAAAAAAAGGTAAAATTATTACATCTTTCATAATAACAACTGAATAGTTACAATAAAAAGTAAACATTTTTATTTTATACTATTTCAACTAATCTAAAGTAATTATTCCATTAGTTAATTTATCTTCAACAGCAAACACTAGTTCTGTGAGTTCTCTCTTAAAATTAAATTCTTATCTATTATTCCCTTCTACAATTTTACAATCTGTATACTAAAAGAAACAATTCACTGGATGAAACAGTAATATTTATTTGAATTTGTGAAGTTTATTTTCCCATCCTGTTTGTGGAAAATGGTGGATGAATCTGTATACAAAAGAAAGTATTTGTCAACAAAGTATATGTATTAGCACACTTGAGAAAGAGGAAGCAGATGTCTGGTCATTAATGTCAAGTGATCTATTCCAATAAAAAAAAATAGTGACACTCAATGCTTGATGTCATTTCACTTGGGAATATGGAGGTTCAACACAATGGCAGTTGAACACAGTAGTGACAAAAACCTTTAAAATACTTGTGATGCTATCTCATTATATATATATATATATATATATATATATGAGGATTAGATTTTCTGGAGTAAATAATGTACTTTTATAATTTTTCATTAAGCTTTTACACATGTACAAACATCAGTGCATTTTCCAATAGATACTTACTTCTACTCACACAAAGCTCAATCTTCTATCAGCTCTCTAAGCACTGTTAAAAAATTTTGAGCTCAGCACACCAGTCTATATACCCCATCAATTTTGCACCATTGTTGAACATGTACTTATGTGTCTACTCTACATCAATAGTATTGCACCACCTATATTGGTGCAACTAGCTCCATCTGCTATTCCTGCTCAATCCTCACTTTCGAAAATTGGTAGGCTTTAAGAGAAGAACACCAGCTATGGGGAGGAAGGATGTATAGTGTGCGAGAAGTGGTAAGTACCTATGAGAAATCCATTTTCAGTCTAAGAAAAATGTTCACTTCTGATCGGTCTTACCTTACCTCCGTTCACACAAAACTAGAATCCCACATTGCGAAGGTGGAAGAGCTGGCTTAGGCACACTACATAGAAACCAAGTGAAATGCAACCACCCAGAAAGAACGGTTGTGCTCCGAGATAAAACAAACCACAATTGTGGGGTTCCGCTCTACTTCTGAAACAGGTATGCTCTTTGTCCTTGAAGTAGAAAATGAATCTGATGTGGGCAGAAAAAAAAGATTTCCACAAATACAATTTGTTCTGAGAGGTGCAATTTATAGTAAAATATAAACAGAATTAGCTATGTACATAACAACTTCAACCAGACAGATGAGGTTCCATAACTCGTCCTTGGCATCAGGAGGATGAGAATAAAAAAAAATCTATATATTTTAGCATCACGTATCGGCTAAGGCACCTGGACCATGTTACATACACTCAACAACCCCAACCATAAGTAAATAGTGTCATACGTGAAGCAACTGGGATTATGAAGAGGAAGTTAGCTTTCAGCCAAAATTGGGCAAACTCCCAAAACCACCATAGGAGCAAGAAGTACCACAAATTGAACCCAGCATTATGGGATCATGGCATTACCTCAACTCAACTGTAAGAGCAGGGCAATATCTGTAACCAATATTATGAGCAGAAATCATAAATCACTGTACCATAAATGCAGAGAAGAAGCATCCTATATCCAGAATCATGAGGACATGGAACATTCACTCAATGATAGGAACAGTGTACGTATGTTCTGTTGCCAATATTACGAGGCAGACAAAGTCCCCCAAACTCAGCCATAGTAGCAGGGAAAGAAACTCCTGCAACCAGAATTAATGAGCAGAGGGGCCTCAACTGCACACACCTGTAGGAACATGGCAGTGTCATCCCAAACCTGGTATTACAAGGAGGATCCTGCATAGGCTGGACCTGCTCCAATCAATGACTGTCACTCTTTGAAAAAACATTCTGTGGAAATGGAAGGAGGGAAACCAGCTTTGCCCTATTCTCATTGAGTGTATGGTCATGAGTATACATGGTAAATTAAATTAAGCTCACTCAGGAGGAAACCTCCATGGTCTACCACCCCAGTGACTGGGAAGTTGCAAGGGCTCCTGTGCTCCACTGGAAAAAAAAGGGGGGAGTAAACAGGTGGAAAGTCCATAGGAACATCACACCAGAGAAAGTGCAATGGGTGTCAGTGATTCCCTATTTTGAAAAGGAGATCAACCCCGAATTATTCAACCAAAGGGTCGGCAGAGATGGACAGAAATCCCCTTCTGCTTTACTCATGAAGTGAAACTTACTGATATCTAGAAAATATACATATATGCCACCAGTGGTCTTACAGAACACCCCATCTCTACAGTAAGCATTATAGTGCAATCAGCAAATAGTGCAGGTTTGAGTCAAAGCATACCGGACCAGACAACACCAGCCACAGAGTAGGATCCCAGTATCAATGGTAAAAACAAGGGTTGCTGAAAATAAAAACAAATGAAAGGAAGTGATACTGAAAGGCAAATAAATGAGTGTTGAATTACCAGGGAAGGGAGACTCTCCACCTAGGAAGATACAGCCAAAACCTACAGATAATGAGTGACAAAGAAATTGGCAGTAGTCCACATTCTGGCCTGAATGATCTCTTCCAACAGATGGCAAATTCAAGAAGCCAAAGATATGGTGGTATGACAAATGTGATAAGAAGAAACATTGTGTAAATGGTGACCATCCATGGATAAGTCCAAATACACTAGCGTAATGAGTTGATGAACCCAACCAGTTACCATGACAGGGGATAGGTACCGGGAAACAGAAGGGTTCCAGGGAATAAAAGTTGGGAATATGAATCCAGAAAGGAGACAGGATGTGCCACATAACACCATAAGGAGCGAACCAGACCAAGAAGCCAATCAGAGTGGGAGTACTGGTGGGAGATGGAAGATAATGAAATAGATGTGAAAGCAAGATGGTCTTCATAGGCAGTATAGGTTTGAGAGAAGAAGGACCAGTTGAGACATAGGATGACATAAGAGGAATGGTAGAGGAACCAGTTAACATTAAAGACATAAATATCTGATCTATAATGTGTATAAGCAAGGAGAAGGAAATAGGTTTTGAGGGAGAGATGGTAGATGAAACATGAAGACAAGAGTTCAAAGGGAAGATGGGTAAGGCATAAAGGACCACACTGAGATCCCAATCAGGCAAATCAAAGGAACGTGAGGAACACATGACTCAATGGAGCAGAAAAGGAGGGAAAAGACAAGGGATGACCAAACCAGATGAAACCTGGAGAAATGGAAGATGTTCAACATGGCTGCTCGAAAGCTGGACATAGTCGAAGTGGACAAGCTTTTGTCAAAAAACCAGGTGAAGAATTAGGAAAGATGAGAAACTGATGGGTGAGAAGAATGTAAACCACATAGATGAGACCAATGGAGGAATGTATACCATTGCCTGGGGTAAATGGACACGAAAGTGGGTCTAATGGATCAAGAAAGGAAAGATGTAACATGATGAGTCAGTCCTTGGGCTGAGACAATGGACCTGACAAAAGCCATGCATGAAGACAGAGCATGGTGGCACCTGGATGAACAATGTCTAACCAAGGTTGACAGAATAAGGACTGAGACAAAGGTAAGGGAGGTTGTACAAGTAAAGGTCAGAGCTTTAGGAATGATGATTGTGCCGGCCAATACAAAGTCATCAGCAGGATGAGACATGGAGTGATTTAAAATAGAGATAGAACTCTAGAGAGGAGTCGAATAGGAGGGTAAGCATGGATGTGAAGAATCTTGTTGGGGGGAGATAATCAATCCACAATCAGATTCAGAGAGCCAGGAAAATGGCAAGCTAAGACCACAATGTGGTGACTGTGAGCCCAAAAAGGTGATCTATGAACAGAAAGGACAGAGACCTGAAATTTGTATCACCCCCCACCACACCCCTGATCTATGATATAAGTGACCAATGTGGAGATGTCAGAATGTACCGTAACCACCCTCCCTCACAGGAGAGGAAGAAAGTGGGACAAAGTTTGACAAACTGCCAAAGGCTTAAATATGGTGATATGAAGAAAAGACTCCTTGATTAATCAGACCAGAAATCTACTGGTAGTTGAGATAAGAACTCCAACCCTCTAAAGATGAGTCCTTGAACATACGTAAATCTGGACGAGGTAGAGTAAGAGGCATCTGTACCATGGTCTGGTCTCTGTTTAACCACCAAGTGAGGTTGGCCCTGATTGGTGAGGGAAGGGTAAGAAAGTGGTCCAAGGAATCCAAGGAGAAGTTCCACTGATCTAGGAGTGTCCACCAAAGGGAATGCCTATAAGCCAAACCCATGGGAATGAGAGCTTCTAAGAAAGCCCACATCCCTAAAGATATAGAACATATATAGAGCTGTAAGAAATGTGAGGTGAAGGACTTGTGAACTACTTGTTCCAAATCTGAAGATGAAGAGAGGAAAGTTGAAGAAATGAAGAAAAAACTGCTAATGAATGGGGTATTGAGTGGTGGTAAGAATAGATTTCCCCATTGTCATCAGGAATCCCACCCATTCTTGTAGGAGCAGATGAGTGATGTCTCTGGACTGTGAATGGGAAGAAGCAAGCAGGAGCTACTCATTCATAGAAAGAAGAGTGAAAAGACTCATTGAGTAAAGATGCTGGGTAAGAGTTTGTACCCCAACAAAACACTTAAAGGGCCGAGGTTTGTTCAAACAGTAAAGCCCTGAACTGGATTACTGAACTTAAGAGCAATAAATAACTACTGGTGATGTGGGCACTGTGGGGAAGAATCCTGAATTGTAAATTATGAGGAAAAAATGAGGTTTCTAGCATCACAAACATAGAAAAATGAGCCAAAGCAAAGTTCAGCCCTAAGAGCAGGAAAGTCCTACAATGACGAAAATTAGGGTGACTAAGGCACATAGTTAATTTCTATTTTAGTCAGCTAGAACACTGAACTGGATGTTACTAGTAGTAATGATATGTAGCTTACAAACTAACAAACCCACGAAATTTGCCAAGTCTACAAAGTATGTAATATCAACGAATATGCAAAACAATTAAATTTAATTAATAAAAAAGTAATAATCAATATCTAACATACAACTCATCTAAAGTAACTTAGAGGACAAAGGACACATAAATATCTAACTTACCAAAGGCTCGAGCACTGATGACATGAAATACTTAATTCTCCTATGTGTAAGTAAGGACAAAGCCACACAAAGGACATCTGAGCTGCACCTACCATGAGTATATTAACCAGGTGTGAAGTGTACATGTCGAAAAACTTACCACAGATCCCCTGGGAGAACTGAAAGCAATAGGAAGAAAGGAGGAACAGAACAATTCTCCACCAAAGTAAATAACGTGGCAGCACAGCAACTGGTAGAAGGTGAAAATTCCTGAAGAGGTGTAGAGTGTGACAGACCAAAATAAAAAGGTGCTGGAAAAAAGAGACTCCAAATTGTCTTCTTATTGATTGTATTCTTCCTCAGAAGCATTGTCATGTTGAAAAGAAGATGAAATCGCTAGCTAAACATATGAATCTAGCTCCCTGCAATTTAAGGCATGTACCTCTTTCATATTGGTGGAGAGTATTCACGTGATATGTACATATTCAAAAATGGTACAAAATTGATGGGGTATGTACCCTCATGCACTGAGTGCAAAGATTTTAGCAATGCTTAGAGGGCAAATAGAAGATTGAGATAGCTTTGCGTGGCAGGAGATAAGACTGTATCAGAAATAGTAACTAAGAAAACAAGATTTTTAATTTTTTTTTGTTTTTATTTATGACGAGTATCTCCTACAACATTCTTCCGTATATCTTCCATAAATCTGCTTTCACACTGAGCTTTAGTCTAGACCAGTGGTATAGTGCTAAATAAAGAAGTACCGAAAGGCAAAATCTACCGCATAAACGTGAAAGGTGGAATTCATTCAAAATAGTGGAGGTACAGAGTTCTGACTATAAAAGGTGCAGGTACATTGTGCCAACGCATTCTCACTACACTACACCTCTGGTCTGGACCTAATACATAATCAATGTTAATTACTGAACTATCATATGATTTTGTGAGAATTTCTTTTTCTTTGAAGTCACAATGCCGGTTAAAAACTTATTTTAAAATTGATTTGAAAGAACATACACATAGATGAGAACAAAAATTAATGAATGTACATTTTTTTAATAAAAGTCTTAAAACAGTAATTAAATGTTTAGTGACTTTTCTGTTGACTCTAATCATGACTACATATATAATTATTTGAATAATTAATTCATCTACCTCTCTTTGCTCCTGGTGGTGCTTCATACATAAAATTGAGAGCCAGTTTTTCTTTACTTTCCTTGCTGATCAGTGCCCTATAATACAAGCAGGAATGACTTACCTTACATCACAGTTGATCATTTTTTTATTATGTTTCAGAAAAATAAATTTATTTCAATCTTGATTCCCCTATAAAGAACATGTACTTTCATGTAATCTGTTAGAATACTGTAAATATTAAAGTCCTACAAGGTATCTCAGGTTAAAATACAAATGTAAAAACATATACTACTACTAATAGTGACATTATTTTACAACAGACCTGATTATACTGATGCAAAAAACATATACAGTAATAGTATAACTAACTTTTCCCTATATGCACAGTTGAAACAAGATTTAAAAAAAAAGATAGAGGGAGAGAGAAAGAAAAGGAGAGGAAAGAAGTGTTTATTTTCTTTATGATTTGGATAAATTGATCACTTACACAAGCCAAATCAAAACAAATATTAAAAATTTTCACAATTCTTTCTTAAACAGATACAGATCAGGACCATTTTGCATTTGTTCAAAAAGATCAGGAACCTTAATAATGGTCGAGAAAAATACCAAGTTAACAATGTTTTTAATAATAATCAGTTGGTTTGTTGTTTATTCTAAAAATACAGGTGACACTTATCAAAAAGTCTTATTTTTCATATACAGAAATCCAGTAAATCACAGCAAATTAGTATACAGTCACTACTTCAAGACAAAAAATCAAACAAAAGTACCTCCCAATACTGTAATTCTGGGATTTCTTACATATTGTACATAAGAACTGAGTGCTTTCATCCAGTTTATTCAGTCAGTTCTTTACACTGAGTGTTCTAATAGGCAAAAACATAAAATTGCTAAATATGATAAAATATGTGGACCACACCAGTAGTGAACAGTATTTTAATGAGTCAGTAATTTGATGGTTAAAAAGTCTTAGTTATGGGCAGCTAAGCTCAAATACTCAAATTTGCCACTGAGTAAAGTTATAATTTTCCTACACTGAAAATATATTTCTGATAGGTACTTACCTCTTCTCATATAAATAGCTATTATTGAGCCTTCTATCTCCCCTCCATTGGAATTGACTAATTGCAATGCGTCTCTCATGTAAATTATCATTGGTCAACCCTCCACTAAAAAGAGTGTGACATACTCTCCTGATGCATGTGGCTCCCTCTATTCAATTCTACAGAACTATCACTTCGAGCTTTGGCAGTAGATGGAAGCACCGGTTTTCAGTGGGGAGGAAGGGTGAGAAGTGTGACTGCAGGTAAGTACCTATCAAAAATACATTTTCAGCATAGGAAAATTATACCTTCTGACATAGTACATTACCTTCACTCACATAAATAGCTAGAATGCCACATTGAATAGGTGGAGGGACTGGTGTAAGAGAAAGAAAGAAGCATCCTTCAAAAACATCTGAAGGACACTTCCTAAGATGAAACTGTCAGATTCTTAGATGTTATGTGGGGAACCGCACCACTTCTGAACCAGGTATACTCTTCACCCATCTTAGAAAGATGTTGTATATATGGGTGGAAAATAGAGGAGCACATCCAACTGGGAGAGAACTATGACCAGAAAGTGCTCTGAACCATGCAATATTTATGAAACTCAAACCCAGAAATTATAAAAGTGGGTAAAATGAAAAGAATGTGCCCCTAGGTGTGGAGTGAGTAGGGCCCGATGGACCATACACGGCAAGCCAACCACATCCAAAACCCATACCACTGGGAACTGACATCAATGCAGGGGTAGTATGAGGATCATACCATCGGTAAGTCAACTACAATCCAAAACCAGGCCTATGGATACCGGCATCCATGTGGGGGTAGGAAAGAGGACCATACCACTGGCAAGTCAACTACAATCCAAAACCAGGCCTATGGATACAGGCATCCATGTGGGGGTAGGAAAGAGGATCATACCACTGGCAAGTCAACTAGAATCTAAAACACAGGCCAGCGGGAACTGACATCCATGTGGGGGTAGGAAAGAGAATCATACCACTGGCAAGTCAACTACAATCTAAAACTCCGGCCAGCAGGAACTGACATCCATGTGGAGGTAGGAAAGAGGATCATACTGGTGGTGAGTCAACTACAATCCAAAACCCAGCCATCTGGCAGGGACAGGAAAGAGGATCATACCATCTTCACCTCATGTTCACGAGACCGGAGGAAATCTAGTACCTCCCGACTCACAAACGGAACACATATAAATATGATAAATTGATAGATTGATCCAGGAATCCGACATCTGGTATCAAAAAGATGTCTACATAACGTAAACCATCGCCCTCAAAAGTGAAATTGATCGGAACCACCCCAAGTGCATTAACATCCTTGGAATAAGAAACATCGAGGGATAGCAGAAGGGAAAGAACCGTAAGAACCTGCAATTACCTCCACCATGACCCACAACACTGATAGAGTATAAATGAGGGAGGAATACAGACATCTGTAATACATGTGTGAGGACTTATGTTGATTCGTTCTACTCTAAATCTAAAACCTGTCCACTGGGAACTGACATCCATGTGGGGGTGGGAAGAGAGATCCCAATTGAAGGGGTGAACTGCAATTTTGACATCTTACTCCCATTCGTTTTTATGTTTCATATTGGAGGATATCACACCATTTACACCAGCAGAACACCACCACCCTTCTCTCAACTGAGTGGTTTTATAATCATTTTAATATTTTGTATTTCACTAATCCATTCAGGAGGATGCCTCCATGGTCCACCACCCCAGTGGCTTGGAACTGGAAAGTGGTAAGGACTCTCAAACTCCACTAGAAGAAAAGTGAGGTAAAACATGGTGGAGAGTCTGGAGGAACGACAACACCCGAGACAGTGCAATGGGTGACCACTAAATCCTATTTTTAAAAGTAGACTTTACCGATTTATTCAATACAAGGCATGGCATGGATGGGCAGCTATCCCCTTCTGTTTTACCAGTGTAGTCCATGGGTGGGTGAGTATGGTACAGGCAAACTTATGAAGCAATTCTATCACAAGGATAAACCTACAAGTAATCTTGTGGAACACCCCATCTCTGCAACGTGTATTGCGTGACCATTGAATTATAATATGCAAGTTGACATCACTTGGCAGTGCAGATTTGAATAGTTAAAGAATACCTGGTCAGGGACCACATGCCACAGAGCAGGATCCAAACAATGAACATTAGTAAAAGGAGGATCAGTGGTTTACCAATATGACGATCAATCTCACAATGGATAATAGCAGACAAATCCAATGATGGGTCTCCCCCACTTGCAGCCTGTAAAAATAGTGCTAGAGGTATAACACCAAAAGTGGAACACAAACCTCAGAATTCATTGTAGAAATACGTAAACCAAACAAAAATGTTTGATGTAAAATAAGAGAGAGTGAGAAAAAAATAAAGACTGGGAAATTATGTTAAATTGAACAATTTATTCAATGTAAAGAGGAAAATAATAATGAAGAAATCCCACTTCAGCAATTAAACTATTAAAATCATGATTCACCCGAAGAGCACCAAAACAAAACGCGTCTGAACGAGTACTGCCAAACAAGAAATGATAGAATTGAATAGAGGGAGCCACATGCATCATGAGAGTATGCCACACTCTTATTGGTGGAGGGTTGATGCATGATGATTTTCATGAGAGACACATTGGAATCTTTCAATTCCAATGAAGGGGAGGTAGAAAGCTTGTGGCACAAGTAAAAAGTTATTTTGTATATAGAGGGCAGCACTGAACGAAAATAGTTATTTATGTGAGAGGAGGTAATGTACCATATCGGAAATGCTTAATAAGCCATTACAATCAGTTAATATTTTTCATTCTTCTTTGAGTCATGATTTTAGTATGAGCATGTGAATTGCAAAGATGTTTCAAAAGGTAGCTTTTCAAGTTGTACATTATGAAGCTTAACAACATTCCATATCCTGTTATACTTTGTACTTTTCTATATGTACAGTTAATTTTATAAGTTGATGGTTTTTTGAAATTATTTCCAATATCAAACAGTTATGTTTTAGTCATTTTATCCAAAACACAAAGATATACAACAACAAAAAAAATTAAAAAAACAACAAAAAAAAACATTCCATGTCAATAAATGTTCAACATAGTTTTGGAAAACATAGATAACACTAAAGCCTGTTTTGGCATCTAACCTATTATTATAGAGGTCTTGTTCTTTCTCATACTGCTGTCTGAGGTCATCTTGTTTTTTCTTTTCATTCTCTGTCCTCTGCTCTGCCATCCATGTCTAAATAGAAAAAAGAAAAATATTAATATACTTTACATATTTCTTTTTACACAGGCACTGATCTAGACTTGTTCCCATTTAGTCAAGTAACACAGTCAAAAAGTCCAACAAACTCAACACTGGTCATGTACAGAGTTCCTAAACTGACATTATCAATCATTTTTTAATTTGTTTTTTGAAAATGTTATTTAATTTTGAATCATTGTTTCAACATGGGCTAAAATAACATAAAGAAAACTATTATAATTCAAATAGATGATTTGAGCTTACACAATCCTACTATAGTCTGGTTTTAAAACATCAACAAAATGTTCATCCTTGCCACTAGACAGGAGGTCATTCTTGGTCTTAAGCATCTAAAATGTACAATGAAAGTGTGTTTAGATTCAAGAATCATTTAGATGTGATTGTCATTGCTGAGTTTATTATGAAAAAGCAGACAGCCTCTGGTTCTTTTCATGGATACTGATGGATTTGTCAAGTGTTTGAAGAAAGGAAAGAATCATTGAAAGGTGCACACACACTTGTTTTCTGTATCCCTATCTCCATGAATTATTCTTGGGTTTCTAAGAAGTAGTCTCAAACTACTCTAGGGGCACAACTTGTGTCATTTGAATTGAGCCATATAATTTTGCAACTAATTAGATCCTTTAGCAACAAAATACACATCTATGTACCCGATGTATTCAAAGTTTGGTAGCTTTACGATAAAGTAATCTCATTAAAAGTTGGGTGCGTTCTTTTTTCTGCATGTATTACATTCCCTGAACACTTTTGATATATCCATCAAAACCCATGGAAAAAAAAGCAGTCTTTTTGCCCTTTCATAGTGAACTCAGCAACAAGGATCACATCTGAGTGATTCTTGTATCTAAGCACATCCTCATTATGCAAAATACATAACAAATGCCTCCTAAGACCAAGAACTGTACCATGTATAGTAGTAGCTATGAACACTATGTGTTCTTGCTTTAAACAAACACTGACATACAAATGAAACAAGGAACAGGAGACCAATGGTTCAGGGGGGTAGTCATAAAAGCCTGAAGAACGATACAAAAGTCCCAGTAGGGGAGAGGGACCAGATGATGGGGAAGGAGTAGTAAAAGTAAAAAAAATATTGCCTGGCAAGAGGCAAAAGCTTACAGATAACACCCCAAGATATGTACTGGACAAAACAGACAGGCCCTAGATGAAAGGTCAGGTAAAGAAGGAAATATAATGGCCTGGCTGAAAAGAGTGGAAGATCAGTGGGGATAGCCAGCCCATGTATTTTCATGGTGGGTGAGAACAGAAGCCTGACAAGAGTGAGAGAGAAAATGGGCTACTCCATGGAAAATCCCATATGTCATGCGAAGGATTGCACAAACCCCACACCAAAAAACAAGGCACAGCACCCTTTTGTGAAAAATGAACGACTGAGGTAGACCAAGATGAGACTTCCAAAATGGGAGTCACAACAACATTGAACCAAGATCTTCTGAAATAGGAACAAATCTCAACCAGGTACAAGTTCCAGGAACATGACATGTAAAGTGATTATGACAACTGTAGGTCCAAGAAGAAAAGTTCAGGGCGAAAGAGCACAGGACACCATAACAGTTGAATGAAGTAACAATTGAAGAGTTGTCTGAGCGGATAATCACAAAATGATTGGGCAACTATGACCAAAAAGAAGGCAAGCTGAAAAAGTTGCAGTCATTTCCAAAACGTTGATATGCAGATAATACTCATCTGGAATTCCTAACACAGAGAGGGTGGTGATGTTGAGAACTCTGGAAATAGATGCACTGGTTGGAAGATGCTATTGGGATGAGGGAGGAAGAGTGATATACCCTGAGATGTGTTGGAATGCTCCAGCCAACGTGACAAGGGGATATAGAGAAGAAAGTAGACACACAAGGGACATGTTCCAACAATACCACAGAGCCCGTCAAAGGAGACACATGTCCACAACTGGTGAGAATCAAGGCTCCCGAAGAAGTAACAGTTGCAAAATGGGAGAGAGAGAAGTACCTTGGATTCCACAAAGACGCAAGGGAAAAAGTTGAGCCCATCCTGCACAGAAGTTGTGGAAAGCCCCCAGGCAGACAAGAAACTGAATGGGCGTCAAAACAGACTTGGATAGTTAGACCAACCAGCCCAAGCAATGAGACCTCTTAAAGAAGAGAGGAGGTAGTAATCACCAATTTCTGTACAGACGAGACTAGGAGAAGCTAGATAACGATATAATAATGGAAAAAAGGACCCAAAAAAATGCAAGCACAGAAAGACATGATTTGGCTTAAAAAATAGATAGGCTGAAGGGAAGGGCATGAAACTTAAAGAAACAACCAATAAAGACAAAATGGAGAAATGACAGGACATAGGACAAATGGAACTGTGAAGGAAGGCAGTTAAAACATCTAATTTGGTTAAACAGAATCTGGGATAAAGGGCCCAATGCAGATTTAGAAAGTCATCCATCTGGTATTGAAAAACAATAATAATGGGATTCAAAGCCAAGCCAATGACAGGGTACCAAACCCCCCTACTTCATGTGGATGACAAAAAGACAGGAATGAAAGTCCAAAGTGGGGTGGGAGACAGGTTCTATGGCTCCTGCCACCAACAAAGAGGATACCACATCCTAAAGATGATGAAGATGCAATGGATGGGTGGGAAGACAATAGAAAAAAGGATGATTAGAAGTATAAGAGGTGGAGTATGATAATAAATAAACAACAAAAAGATAGAATGTGGAAAACCCCTAGGATCAATGGAGAAGGAAAAATGCAGGAGTGTAAAGTAGGAGAAATGGGCACCAGTGGAACCAAAGCCCAGGATCAGTTTCAAAGAATAATCACTGCCAAGAACTGTGATGGCTAGTCACGCAGGAAGGTGGCTGGCAAACAGAATTGAGAGTACAAGGAATAAGAGAAATGTAGCCCAACATAACTCCTGAAGATAGATGGCAGACAGAGGTACCTGTAGACCAGTGAATGGAAAATCAAGGAAACAATAGAAGATTGCAGGTGAGCAGCCTAAGGCCAGGATTCCAAGGAGTCAGGAACACTTCCAAAGACAGAGGTCTCAGATATAAGAGGAAGGAATATGGAAACCTGACTGAGGAGACTCCCCCCCCTCCAAAAAAAGGGGTCAAAATAGAGACAGGAGAGGAAGAAATACAAACCAAAATGTCAAACAAAAAACAAGCATCTCCATTAACACTATTGGGGTCATAATGAAGAGCCTCAGTGATGAGGTGAAGAGCAGAAAGAGAGTAAACAAGTAGGGTAATAATAGGTAGAACTATGGCCTGAAGCCATAGTAAAGGAGTCACAAAAATCAGTAGGACAAAAAAGATGTGGAACCATATGGACTTCAAACAAAAGGTACACAAACTAAAACAACTAAAGACATTATGATATACAGGTGACAAAGACAAAATATCACATACTTGATTCATGAGCATAGCAAACAGAAAAGGAGGAAGTACCTGTTCTTCATCAAGGAGAGAAGAATCAGAAATAAAGGCTGGAGGTGGAAGAGCTGGCCAAAATTGTCTGTAGGTTAGGCAGGCTCCACAGAAGGCAAAGAAACAAAATGACTAGGGATCTGAACTGAAGAAGAAATAGATAGGCAGATGGGAACCAACCACCTGGTGCATGAAAGAGAGAAACTCATAAGTTAACTTGTTGTTTATACCATAGTTCATCACAGTTCAATAAGGTTGTGGAAGCTAAGTTATCCACAATGTGAAAAGTATCTTGCCACGGAGTGAAACCTAAGACCTGTCACATGCAGACATGTGCTCTATTAAATGAGAAAAGGAAAAATAACTGTCAGATCCATGAACAGATAAAGTGCTTCCAGTTGTTATTTAATTAGTTGGAGAAAATGCCTGAAAAGAAATGTCTGGGCCTCAGGATTTTTAATTATATAATTTATGTGGCATACGTTATGGAAAGTAGCTTAAAGTAGAAATGTGGTGACTAGAGAAAACAAAGTTGCAATAAGGTGGATGGAACAAAAATGTAACAAGGACAAAAGCAGTGTAGCATTAAAGAAATCTAACTGATTAATGTAACTAGAAACTTAAAATTCACAGGAAAAAATATGTTTGAATACAGGCAGTGCCAAGGAAAGAATGAGCCTATGACAATATATTAGTGCTCACAGATTTAAGTGCACAGAGGTCACATTGCCCTCCTTCTGGTGGGGGTTGGTTATTATAACTGTTACATCATAGGCTGGTGCAAAACATGTATACATGTGTAGGGGTGGAACTTTGTTCAAGGCTTGTGGCATGTGCAGGAAATTCCACAGCAGTTACACAGAAAATAATAGCTCTTGGTGGTACAGAGGAATAAGTAGCATTTCTGAGTTGATACTTTACTGATTATGAAGATTAGAAAGAAGTTTTGGTTACAAGTTTAAGAAAATTCTGAAGGAATATTTTAAGAATTATTTATTATTAATTGCACAATGGAATTAATTAAACATGATGATCACACGTGGAAATTTTTTTAAATAAATTCTTAAATTTTCAAGATAGGCATGTTCCTTATAAAAAAAAAACAAACAGAACAGCTTATAAAGAATATGAGAGATAAAACTAAAGAAAAGCTTTATAAGTTTACAAAGTTAAAATTCACCACTATGGTGAGGAACTGAGAATTACTGAAGATCAAGAGAGTTGGTCAAACAGGAAATTAGAAAATCAAAAAGGCCATATGAAAAAAATTATGTTGGATGAAAATGTAAAAATTAACATTAAGAATTTCTTTAGAAAATCAAAGGTAAGCAAAATATTACGAAGGGACTATGGTCTCTGAGCGATGATAAAGGAAATCTCATAACTGACAATTACAAGATAGCTGTACTATCAAATTCTACTTTTTCTTCAGTTTTCACTAATGTAGGTTTAAGCAATATTCCTCATTCTGAACAGCTACAATATTTTCCAAAACAAGATCAAACAAGACAATATTAATTCTCAGCTTGTTAAGAAAAGATAGGGAAATTTAAAGAATGATAAGCCTCCTGGGCCAGATAATATTTCCCAAATGACTTTGAAGAAGATTAAAGATTGGATATGTGAGCTACTTGCTATTATTTTTTGCAAGTCCTTGAATAGTGGGCAGGTATTAAAGAATTGGAAGTTGCCAATTCTGTTACTCCTATTTTCAAGAAAAGTGATAAAAACTGTCCTGGTAATTACAGGCCTATTAATCTTACATCAATAGTGGGGCTGTTTTTAAAAGTATGATAAAATATGCTCTGTAGTCATTTAACAAAGTTTAAGATTTTGTTAGATAATCAGTGTGATTTCACTTTGGGAAAATCTTGCCTTACTAATCTCATGGCATTCTTTGAAGAAATTACGCTTATGTAGATGAGGGTAAAAGTGTAATATTTGGTGTATATGGATTCTCAGAAAACATTTAAGAAGGTGCCACATATAAGGCTTTTTAAAAATAATGATTTCTATAAGTGCTCACTGAACAGAAAAGTGGCTAGATGGAAGAGTAGAGGGTTGTTATAAATGGAGTTCAGTCAAACTGGATTAATGTCACAAGTGGGGTAGTACCTCAGAGGGGTCAGTGTTAGGACCTTAGCTCTTCCTGATTTACATCAGTGATATAGATAAAGGAATGGTCAATAAATCACTTAAATTTGCCAATGAACTTGGGTGTTGCTAGCTGTGAAGATGCTGCTATTGCTTTACAAAAGAATTTAGATCATTTGATGAGTTAGAAAATAAAGAGCAGATGACTTTTAATTATAATAAATGCAAGGTAATGCATGTGAGTTGTCATATGATTAAGTATAAATTTGATGGGAATAACGAACAGTTTTATGGAAGAAAAACATTTTAATGTTCTGGATGATCAGTCTCTTAAGCCATCCAAGCAATACACTGTAGGTAGTGGTAGGGTAAATATGATTTGGTTATATTTACAAAAATATTGAATAGAAGACTAAAGAGGTTTAATGTTATTGGTTTAACTACATTTGGAGTACTATATTCAGTCTTGGGTTTCTTACCTTAGAAAAGACACTGTATTATTGGAAAGGGTTCAGGTGAGGGCTACTAGAATGATATTTGTGATGAAAAGGTTGTCATAAGAGGATAGGTTAAGATTTGAGAATGTATTTTCTCTTGAGAAAAGAGAAGAATTAGGAGGGGATCTGATTGAGTTGTTTAAGCTTATTAAGAGAACTGATAATGTTGAAGCATAATCTTTTTCTCATATTTAGTGGTGAGAATGGTAAGACTAGGGAATGCAAGTATAAATTTTGGCAAGGTAGATGCAATTAATTTAAGGGAGTTTAAGGATAGGTTTGACAAATATTTGAATTGTAAAAAGTGGATTTGAGTGTTTTACTTTTATTTTAGAGTTTAATAACAGTGGATGGGATGACCTAGATTGACCAACAGATCCCTTGTTGTCCTTAAGTTATACGTATATGTATGTAATAGGCCATGGCATTTACCATGGTGGTGTTTTGATGTATGAGCTTCTGAAGGCATAGTTTTTGCCAGAAGGCCACACACCAATGTTCTGTATGTTCTTTATATAAAATAATTTTCAACATGTTTATAACTCATTGTTGTAAAATTTACTATTTCATCATAAATATAAAGTTATGTAGTTCCTTTACATACATTCAGTCTCAAGTCGATACAACTTGTACATATGTTAATAACAAATCAATTAAGAACTTGAAGTAGTACAGTATAAAAAGAATAAGGGCTAAACTTATTATTAGAATATTAGTGGCACTATAGACTATAGTGATACTAAGAAGATAAATCATTACGTGTACTTAGTAGTAGTAGTGGTGGTAGTACTAGTATTATTAAACTTTCAACTTAAAGTATTATTAAAAATAAAATATTACTACCTACTTAGTTAATATAATATTGTAATAATACTATTTACTACGTTATACCTTAGTTTGAACTTTATATTACTTAATAAAAAATATTAGCTATGACACAGTATTAGGCTGAAAAAGTTTTAAAAATTAAGCTAAAAAATACAGTTAATGATATTACTGACAGTGACAGTAAACCTACCCTTTTGATGTTTGCTTTCGAACCTGGGTGAAAGGGCTTTTTGCACATGTAGTTATTGTAACCTTTACCCATTTTAAACGAATGTTAACTTTTAATTGGAAAATGTTTAAATAATATTAATAATCAACAGCAACACAATAATCTCTAGAACCGTGGAAGAATGTAACAGATCAAAACAAACTTGCAGTAGTGTTTCTTGCGTCGTAATCGTAAGGTATAGCCACCATTTTTGAAAAAACTTACTGCGTGCTGCTCTCTACGATAAATTGGCATTGGCTAACAAAGTTCTATATATATTTGGAAATACATATGAGAACCACTTATGTCCCATTATGTTTTACTGGACGAAAAGTAAAAAGAGGAACCTGTAAATATAACTGGTGCATTAGTTGTTAAGATTTTATTTATATGCAATATTTTTAGGCTTTATTAAAAATGCTGAACGGTATACAAAATGTTAATCTTTTCGTCCGCCTCAATTTTTCAAAACTTGTGTGTTAAGTTGATCTAATACAGTCCTATGTTAAGCGTATATTCAGTTACTCGATCGATTAACCGTGGAATTGTACAAATAAATGTATCTGTTTAGTCATAATATACCATTAACCAGTACATTTCTGTTGAAAGAGAAAACATTTACTTGTGGACTTAGGCCTAGAGATTTTATTGTGCACAAGTAATAGTAGTATGTAGCACACAATAAGTAAGAAATAAACTAATTTATTATCGTTGTGCGAACTGGACTTCGTATTATTTTCACGAAATAATCCAAAAGAACCCGCTCAATGACAGGATACTGTTACGTTTCTGGTCGTTAGTTAATTTTCCGTAAAAATTCTTTCCGAAGAAACTTTACCGATACAAGTCCTTTCTTAAATAAACCTGGTCTATTCTTTCTGAATACAACTTTGCAATACACATAATTTCAACAGTCGCGCTATAACAAACGCTATAATTCACAACGAACGTCTCACATGCTCGACTCAACAATTCTTTCTCTCTGTCCGCAGTTCAATTAAACATTATATTGATGCCGTCACGTCTTGACCGTCTTATATATAAAAGAATACCGAAATCTAGTAAACGCTCCAGCATTCAGGAAGGGACAGGATCCTTCTAGAAGTTCATGACGTGTTACTAGCGTCACGTGATTTCCGCTGTCGTAACAATACGTTATAACACTAATGTCAAAATTGGGATACTTTTGGTGAAAATACAAATCAAAATTGAATTTTGGTTCAATTTCAACATTGCAGCCAGGTCCCTATGCGAGACCAAAGCTTTGCTAAATATGATTATAAAATATTATTACGATAGCGGAGGTCACGTGACGCTAGTAACACGCCACGCGCTTCTAGAACGTTCATGAAGCGTCGGGAGGTTACTAGATTTCGGTATTCTTGTACAAATAAGACGATCAAGACGTGACAGCAACAATGTGTAATTGAACTGCGGACAGAGAGAGACGTATTGTTGAGCACGTGAGACGTTCGTTGTGAATTATAGCGTTTGTTATAGCGCGACTGTGGAAATTAAGTGTATTGCAAAGTTGTATTCAGAAAGAATAAACCAGTTTTATTTAAGAAAGGACTTGTATCGGTAAAGTTTCTTCGGAAAGAATTTTTACGGAAAATTAACTAACGAACGGAGGCGTAACAATATCATAAAAGAAGACGAGAAGAAAAACCACAAAATTAGAGGTATGAGACAATAATTTAAGAAATTAAAAAAATGCGAAATGTTTAAAGAAGAAATGAGAAGAAAAATAAATATGATTGAAGAAAGTCCTTATGAAACAATAGGAGATGTACAGAGGAATTACAACAATAAGATTGAAGAAATACAAAAGTACATTAACAAAGTACAAAATGACTTCAACAAAGTACAGAAAAGCTGTAATGCAAAACTGAAGGAGTAAAAAAAAAGAAATAATTAAGGTCGGAAAGAACATCAGTGACAGAATGAAATATTTGAAATACAAATTGGGGAGTTGAAAGATTAAACCAGCTAAACCTTTTTTCTGCATCTGCACAATAATTCCAACTTAAAACACCGTTTTCTGCAAAATGTGGAATAGGATAACTTATTTGGTGTACACCTATCATAGCTACTGCTGCTATGTCATCTTCTAGTGCAGGACCTATATGGATTACGTCATCCATGTCACTACAAATTCCAGTAACAAAATTTAGGCAGCCATTTCCAAAAATAACTGAGTGAGAAACCAATAGACTCTGATGGAAAGGTACAATATAAGGAATATCAGCCTCTGTTCAAAGCAGTTTCCATAGTAAACAACAAGCTATTCATCTTGTTACCCATTTAAAAAGATCAGTTTTAATGACATTAAGTACTCTTTTAGTTGAGAGCTCTAACAACTATCGAGCATTGATAACTGCCTTATCCAACAGGTTTGGAAGACACACCAGAAAGAAGTAGTCAGAATAAAGTCCTAGAACAGGGTAAGGAGGAAAGAGGCCTTAGCTGAGCTTGAAGAAGATTTGGAAAGGCTTACTCAACTATCTTATTTGGATGCTCTTCGTAAAATGATGGATTCACAGGCACATGACCATTTTATAGATACCACAATGGACAAAGATGTGAGAATTGTGTAGAAGCAAAATAAGAGCAGATCTTTAAAGAAAGCTCTTCAGTTAGATATGGCACTTGAATTCCTATAATTCAAAGGTAAACAACTAAAGGTTCCATCAAGAAGTTATAGGATCATCAGATTTTGTTGTATGAATAATCAGTTCGCTTTGGTGATAGCTTAGAACTAAAATGAAAAACTAAGAAATAATTATTAATCACGGGTGCTCGAAGATTAAATAATTCAGTGTGTGTTGTTTGCTTGTTTGTTCCTGGCAGTTATTTAGATTTAAAAATAATTATTTCCGAAGAAATAATTACTAATCTGGGGTGCTCGAAGATCAGACAATCCTCCTTTACCCCGCTCGTGGTCTAGGAATATGGGCTTAGCTTGAGAAAATAGGACATTAATGCAGACGAGGTATGTAACTCTAAAAAGGTAATCGAGAGAATAACTATAGACAATAAAAAGTGAAGAGTAAAGTAAACTAAACTAAACGGCTGATATTGGACAGATAGTCCATCAGGGCGGTGGGGATCTAAAAATCCTATGCCGAGAATTTAATGTGGGGGAAACGGGAGTACCCTGAGGAAACCCACTTTCATTGGAAACGACTGATTCGTTACCAGTACCCGATTAGCGAGAAGAAGTAAGTTGGTAAGGCAAAGTGAAGTCCGGTGCTGGGGGTGGATTAGTTATTGAATCTGTTGTGGAGTCTCCTGGTGTTCGCCACGGTTCTAAAGTGGCTCAGTTTCTGGATGCAGGCAGGTGGTAGAGGCGTGGAGTCCTTGGTGTCATTGGTGAGTGAGCGGAAGGCACAGAAAGGTTCATCAGGTAGGTAGAGATCGGGGGAGGTGTCAATTACTAGGGCGTTCGGTGAGCTTGACGCCGATGATATAGTAGAAAGTGGCTTGGGGCTGGGAGGCGGATTGTTGGTTTGCTGATAGGCGTCATTGGTAGTTGTGAAGACTTGTGGCTGGGTCTGGGTGCCTTTTTTTTCTCCTAGTAGTGGTGGTTTGGGTTGACATATCTTGTAATTCGGGAGTGAGTGAGGTTTGAGTAGCTTAGTCTGTTGTATTAGGATGGACGGTAGAGTACTGGTTAGCGGTGGTTTTCTTCTGGGTGTTGTGAAACGTGGGCTTGGAGGTGGGTTAGGAAAGGTATGGGGTGGGTGAGGCTTGCGGTAAGGTTTTTCTGCCTTAAAGTGATGATAATCAAGGAAGCAGCCGAAGGTGAGGATGAAATCTGTTGTATTTTTTGAAGTTTTGACAACTTTCATGAACGTGAAGGGTGAACCTGTTTTCTTTGACTGGATACGGTGGACTGCGTGGATCGTAGAGTTGGTTGTAATTTCAAGGACTTGATGTATTTCTTCTGGACGAAAAGGATAAATGAACGTTCCTGAGAAATATTGTGTGGAGACTG
>NW_013667971.1:11220-16662 GCF_000517525.1 Limulus polyphemus | reverse complement strand
TCTTCGAGTGACTTGGGTTGGAGGAGTATGCCTCCCTTTCATAGACGTCAGGAGCGTTCAGGGAATACTCGGGCTTGAGGTTTGTAGTGGCGGATGAAGTTAGCCGTGTCCCGCGGCGAGAAGTCGAGTGGTAGTCCGTCGATGTTTAACGGCGGCGTAGGGGTAAGAGACAGACTGCATACTTGCATGTATCAGGGTCGACAGCTAGCGAGAGAATGATCGTGATCATCGTGCCAATCATTTAGTGAATTATTTAGAGTTACAGTTCTTTCAGTGATTAATAAGTTAGTGAAATATTCAAATCAGAGTTATTTACCAAATATTCTCAATTACTGGATCGATTATCTGTGAAATTGTACAAGTAAGTTTATTTGTACGTTAGTCGAAACACCATTAACGGGTAGATTTCTGTTGAAAGTGAAAAACATTAGATGTGAACTTGGGCCTATGAGAACAACTGCATGAAGTAATAATAGCTTGTAAAAATATTAAGGAAGAAATAAACTGATTTTTTATCGTTACATGGACTTTACTTCTTATTATTTTCGTCAAATATATAAAACAAAACTCTTCAAATAAAATATTACGTTTCCACACTATTGACTAAAGGATTTGATGACTTATTAAACCATTTGAAATTTAAATTGGCAAAAATCCCGCCTTTT
This sequence comes from Limulus polyphemus, assembly GCF_000517525.1. NCBI lineage: Eukaryota > Metazoa > Arthropoda > Merostomata > Xiphosura > Limulidae > Limulus > Limulus polyphemus. The sequence goes on along the minus strand of NW_013667971.1, from coordinate 15,997 downwards.
CGAATCGCTTGAGAATTGTTTACAGCTATTTTTTTGAAGACGAAAGGTGGAAGACTTTTGAAACGTCGTTCTCTATGTTTGTATTTCTACAACAGGCAATTGCTGTCCATTCAACTAAAATTTCATCTAAGATACCATGATTAAATAGTGGTAGATATTCAATTCAAACCTCTTTAACAAAAGACAAAATAAACGTTCACTAGATAAGCAACAATAACTTTTTTTCTTACTCGATGAACTACAGATAGAGTAAACAGATTACTTCATGTATGCACAATGCGACAGACCAAAATTAACACTTAGAAAGGCCACGTGAGGCTTAGAGGCTAGTAAGCAGAACTGTGACTATGAGGATCCATGATTTGCACAAGAACAAATAAAAATAATCGCACTTCGCAATTTGGGACGATTAAATTTCACTATTCAATTACAGTTTGTGGTGGGTACTGATGACTAACTGCTTTCTCTCTAATCAGTCTGTTCAAAACTAGGGATGGCTAGCAAAGATAGCACTGGCATAGTTTTTTCGCTAATATCTGAAACAAGGGAAAAGTAGAGACCCTTGAAGACCATGATAGATAAAGTCGACTGTTTTGTTCTTTTCCACAGTTTCAGTTTTATATTTTCATCAAGTTCCTGTTTATTATTATAAGCAATGGAAAAACCGTTTTTATTTTATACTCTGTTTCCAAGAATGAGTATATCAAAGTCATCTGCAGTACACTGACCTTGTTAAGTAAAGGTTAACAACCGAAAAACAGGTAAGGTAAAGATACGTTCAGTGATACAAAAATATCGTATTCATCTCTTTCAAGTGATACTTATATTTATGTGAACGTGTGTGTATTTTCACAATTAAAACATCGTATTCATCTCCTTCCAGTAATACGTATGTGTTTGTGGTATTTTCAGGTTAGAATGATTTATTTGTTTGTTTTGAATTTCGCGCAAAGCTACACGAGGGCTATATGCGCTAGCCGTCCCTAATTTAGCAGTGTAAGACTAGAAGGAAGGCAGCTAGTCATCACCACCCACCGCCAACTCTTGGATTACTCTTTTACCAACGAATAGTGGGATTGACCGTCACTTTATAACCCTACCACGGCTGAAAGGGAGAGCATGTTTGGCGGGACGGGGAATCGAACCCGCGACCCTCAGATTGAGTAGAGCGCCCTAACCAAAGAGTACTAGATAGATCCACTTTATAACGGTAGAATCGGAAGAATTAATTACAAATTACAATTGAATTTAACTAAACTGACTGAGTTTGAGCAAAGAATTAAGCATATTGACACAGTGTGTAATGCAAGACAAAAATAAGAACAAGACAGAAACACAGTGTATGTGCTTGCTTTGTGGATATTGGACAGTTGCCTTTCACTAGACTCGTGAATTAATCAACTGGTTTTCTTTCCTCAAGATTTTTTACCCTCGTCAACCAGCTCACTTGAAATCATTTATAGCAGTGTTTAAATCTAAAATGTCTTACTTACTAGGAAATGTCGGATTTCACCACAGTAACTAGCGCTAAGCATGTGACTGGACTTCTCATTTAACATAGAGAAAGCACGATTTCAACATATCCCCTGTTCCACCAGCGAAGGAAACTGCTGTTGTCTACATTCTTGCACAATGCAGCAGTACAGAAATATCTTCTGTGGGTAAAGCAGGTACTATCTCTAGAGAACAACAAACGTAGCTAAAAGGAAGTGAACTTGACGGCTTTCTGAGCCATGTGTTATCTGAAAACTGCATTGATTCAGACTGAACTAAAAATTAAATTTCTACATTAAAATAAAGAGGTATGAAATAGATGATAAAATTGCAAACCACGTGTGTATGTATATATACATATTCTAATACATTACAGTTGTCCATAGTTTGTGTGCGTGTAAATACATACCATTTGCTAGAGTCCCTATTCCTTATAATACATTTCCTGGTGGGACAGTGGTAAATTTATAGTCTTATAACGCTACAATCTGTGGTTCGATTCCCCACGATAAATACACCAGATAGCCCAATGTGTCTTTGCTGTATTAAATGCAAACAAACCTTATAACATTTTAAATCCAACGCAATATATAGTAGGACGTGTGACGTAATGTAAACCGGAAGTCCCAGTTGAGTTGAATCTGGTGACCAGCCAATCCCAACTCAAGCAGTTAGTCTCCCGGAAGAAAGAATTCGTTTGTAGAGAGAAAAAACAAAAAAATTATTATTAATTTTCATTATGTATGAAACTTTTGACTGATAGAGAAAAATAAAATACACAGGAAGATGAGAGCTAGAGAAAATAATAATGTACATCGATACCTGAAATAATAATGATAATGTAGAGAAATAGAAGCATGAATAAAAATGTGAATAATAATAAAACTTAACAAACTTAATTACAAGTTATTCGGAATTTTTTTAGAGACGCTCGAAGCTCAACAATTCCAGGAGCTAGATTAATGCCAATCGGCGTTATAGTATTTAACAGTGCTATCCAGTAAGCTTCTTTAATTTCCCTGTTTCTGTTTGATGTAAAACTTGTCTCTATACCTGTCAGTATCAAGTCGTCAAGAGAGTGGTCATGCATGTTGAAATGCTCTGCAACCGGAAATTCCTTGTTCGTTTTTATTGAAGATTTGTGGTTATTAAACCGCTCCCGTATAGTTGTTTTAGTTTGGCCTACATACTGGAAGTTGCACATTCGCCACTGGATTAAGTAAATAGCGTTTGTTTTGTAGTGCGGGTTATGGGTTTATTGATTTTGAACTGCCTTTGATTGTCTTTATCAGAGAAATTGTTAGTCTGCTACATGAAGTTACAAGTTTGACAACGTTCGCCATTGCAGGGATAACTTCCACCAGGTGTCGCATTGAAGTTAACCTTGGCATGTATTAATTGGGATTTCAAAGTCTTATTTTTTTCTAAAATAAGCAAAGGAACTTCCGTAAAAATAGTTTTTAGTCTATCATTAAGTTGAAGGAGGTAAAAGTGCTTTTTCAGTATCCGGGGTAGGTTTTTTATTTTGGGTGATATGTGATAACTAGTGGAACACGAGGGGAATGTGTTTTAGGTGACTGTTTCAAGGCAGATACACGTGTAATATTGTTAGTTTTGTCAACTTGTTGAATCACAGTGTTTTGTTTATACCCTCTTTTGATCATAGTTAGTTTCAAAGAATCAATGTGTCAGTCATAGTTTCTACTGTCAGAGCAGATTTTCTTTAATCTTAGTGCTTGACTGAATGTAATATTTCGTTTGGTGTGTGGACGGTGAGAGCTTTGAAAATGTAAGTACTGTGGTCTATCATTCGGTTTACGGTACAAATCAGTATGTAGAAAACCATCTTTTAATGTCAGGTTTACATCTAAAAACCTTATTTGAATAGTGGAGTAATCTAGAGTAAATTTAATTGAAGTGTGGAAAGAGTTTGCATGTTTATAGAAAGATAGTAAGGAGTCTTCGTCTCCTACCCCCAAATGAAAAAAAATGTCACCTATGTATCGTTTCCAAATGTTTGGTTTCTCTTTATAGCTTTCCAAACCAGTGGAAACAAAACAAACTAAGCAAAAGGGGATATCTAATTTGATTAAGGAACAGTCTTTAACAGTTAGTTGTTTTGGTGTTTAATACGTTGTGCAATGTACAATGTATGGTGAAGACTTTTACTTCGTCTTATCATCTTCAGTCTGATGGTTTGACCAAATGACTTGTCCAAAGTGAAAAATTTATGGTTTGCAAATTTATAAGCTGGATCAAAACCTACATGGGTGATAACTGCCATATGTAATGATGACGTGCTCCTCAACAGAGAAGTAATTTATTGGCTGTTCTCTGAAAACTCTAATTTTAAGACATAAAGTTAGGTTCCCAGTAGATTTCATGTATGACTCACGTCACCTGCAAAATTGTCAGAATATGTAGAATGGCTGTGATCCATATTAGTTGATATGTGCGAGTTAAGTGACCAAACAAAACTTGAAAGAGCTCGAGTTTTTTGTTTTGTTTTACTTTTTGGACGATATTTTATGCTAACCTTTTCATTGTGCTTATACACGTATGTCAGAATCCACTAGGTTTCAACAGCTAGGAAAACTGATGTTAGTAAATATAATACCTCGAACATCAAAAGTTTGTACGAATGAAAATTATAGCTAAGAATTTTACAACATCCGAAAGCTTGCATGTTAGGGCTTAAATAAAATGCAAAGGACAGCTCTGTATTAGTTGTGTTTAATTTCGTACATTATGCAAGAGTGTAAACATGAAACTGGTGAGTTTAATGTAGTAAATAGAGTAATAGTAAAAGTAATACAAATAATAGTGTAAAGTTAATGTTATAATTTTCTTACTCACTTTCCTATTTAAAGTATTAATGTAGTATTTGTTGATTTTTGTCTAATATACCCTTCAAGGTTTACTGACAGTCATTAATGCTAGATGCATATAGATATATCCCTTTCCTATAGACTCCATCATCTTATGTTTTATTAGTTTCGTATTTTCGAGGCAATTAGGTGGTTGGGAAAATTTAAACTTACTTACAAACACCATTTATTTGCTATATTATTTAAAACAAACATTGTTACTTACAATCTCTGAAGGGTTGTTTTTGAAAATGAACAAAAGTTTGATTCCCTAGTATGATAACTTTCTGTTATATTTTTTGAAAGTAGTAATTAAAAATATTTTTTCACAAAGCGAATATGCCCGCCTAATTACTGTATAAGAGCAATGTTATTATCTTCTTCTATTACTCGCGTTTTGGTGACAAAATAACAAA
>NW_013667971.1:9776-10719 GCF_000517525.1 Limulus polyphemus | reverse complement strand
GTAATTAAAAATATTTTTTCACAAAGCGAATATGCCCGCCTAATTACTGTATAAGAGCAATGTTATTATCTTCTTCTATTACTCGCGTTTTGGTGACAAAATAACAAAAAGGAAAAGTTGAGTGGCATCCTACATCGTCCAGTCTTCTCTTCGCCAGTGTTTCTCTGATCGAGTTCGATTTTGTGAGTATAGTTATCGTTTATTGTTTGGTGTGTTTTAGACTACTTAGTTTTTTTTCTGTCACTTAATTTTTTTTTGGGGTGGGCTTAAATGAGTTCTGCCACCCACCTGACCCGATCATGGTCGTTCAGGTTTATTGTACGCGCTGACATTTTACCTTCCCAGGTAATTGACTCTTTGTGTGAGAGCCTGGGTGGTAATGTTGTGGATTGTCTCCAGCACTTTGGTGCTGGAAGATACGTGGCCAAATTGTCATCTCTGGCCATTGCTCACCAGCTGTTAGGATGGGGATCATTCTCCCTGAATGGTGCTTCAGTGTCCGTGAGTCCAGCAGGGCAGAACCTAAAGAGGAGGACTATGCATTCTGCCCCTTACGAAATGCCGCATGCTGTCATTACCTCAGCTTTACAACTGTTTGGTAAAGTACTGAAGATCGAATATGAGTGCTATCCATCCCGCCCGGGTGTCTGCACAGGCAACAGAAGGATTCGTATCGATATGACCTCTTTCCGGTTCCCAATTTCCTCAAAATTTGGAACTACACTGTGATGGTTAGTTACCCAGGCATGCGTCGTCTGTGTCGCCGTTGTGGCCTAGAGGGACACCATGCTATCCAGTGCACCACCCCGAGGTGCTCTCGGTGTTGCTCCTTTGGTCATGAGGGAGACAAGTGTACAGTTTCCTGTAATAAGTGTCAGGGGGCTCACAGCTCTTCTGTGTGCCCCTCCCATGCCTCCACATATGCTGGTAAGGTTACTGGGGC
>NW_013667971.1:0-9052 GCF_000517525.1 Limulus polyphemus | reverse complement strand
TAACTGAACCTCCCAGTATTTTTTCTTAATTTTTCTCTATCTATTGAGTGATAACTGAACTTCCACAAGTTTTTTCTTAATAGTTTCCCATCTATTGTGAGATAACATAACTTCCAAGTATTTTTTCTTAATTTGTTCCATCTATTGAGACAACTGAACTTCCAAGTATTTTTCTCTTAATCTTTTCTCCATCTATTGAGAGATAACTGAACCTCCAAGTATTTTTCTTAATTTCTTTTCTCCATCTATCGAGGGATAACTGAACCTCCAAGTATTTTTTCTTAATTTTTTCTCTATCTATTGAGAGATAACTGAACTTCCACAAGTTTTTTCTTAATAGTTTCCCATCTATTGTGAGATAACATAATTTCCAAGTATTTTTTCTTAATTTGTTCCATCTATTGAGATAAATGAACTTCCAAGTATTTTCTCTTAATTTTTTCTCCATCTATTGAGAGATAACCAAACTTTCAAGTATTTTCCCTTATTATTTGTTTCACCATCTATTGAGATAACTGAACTTCCATATAAATGAGGAAGACAAGTGTACAGTTTCCTGTAATAAGTGTCAGGGGGCTCACAGCTCTTCTGTGTGCCCCTCCCGTGCCTCCACATATGCTGGTAAGGTTACTGGGGCTACAAAACATTGTTCACTGTCTTCGCCCCAGCCTTCTACCTCTGAGTTTGTACTACCTGGCCCCGAACCAACGGATGTTGCCAGTCCTGTCTCTATGGAGTCACTACCTTCCAGTCCAGACAGTGATGTTTTTCCACCAGGCATCAAAACCAATGTTCTCCCATCTCCTGTCGTCTTGCCTATCTCCCTGGTGTCCATGGACACCCACAGTTCCATTGAGGATGGTTCCTCCATCAACATTCCTTCTCCCCTGGATTCCCCAGCTATTCCTCCTGCATCGTCCTGTCACGTGGATGCCCCTACGTGTGCTCAGGTTTCCTTTTCCGACACTTCCACCGTGTCTGCAACCTCCAAGGATGTTGATGTTCCTGTATCATCTTTTCCTCCTGTGGATTCCCCTGTTGCTGCTTCTCCTTCTCCTGTTCTACCAAAACGACATATTCCGGTTCCTGTGCCTCCTCTGTATTCGAAACTACGTACAGTGGCGTCCCAGTCTTCCCTAGTGGTGGACAGGTCGCCTCCAGTCTCAGAATTGGACAATATTTCACTTATTGATTCAGCTACCCTTAAGCGTGTTTTGACCCTCTCATTGCAGATACAGTGGTGAAACAGCAGCGTTTGTAGTTCCTTACTCCTTTCAGGCCGAATGAGACTCTCCTGTATTACTTTAAACATCCAGGGACTATGTACCTTTGCTAAGCAGTGGTACATAGTTTCCGTTTTGATCGCTTCCAGGCAGATGTGATATTCTTGCCAGAGACCCATTTTGCCTCCAAACGGGACCATTTTTCCTTTGTTCACCACTTCCCTATTCCAGCTTTCTGGTCCTTTGGTACCACGAATGCTTGTGGGGCGGGGATCCTGCTCAGTCCCTCTTTTCGGGGCAGTGTCTTTGCCTCACACAGCAATGCAACAGGACGAGTCGTTTATGTTGATGTCCTTACTCATGGGCGAAAGATCCGTCTTGTGAATATCTATGTGCCTGTTCAGGGAAAGGAACATTGGATGTTCTTCTCTTCCTTGGACAGGTACTTGGTCACTCAGGCCGATTTCGTGCTTGGTGAGGATTTCAGCTGTGTGTTGGATACACACCTCGATAAAATTGGTGGTAATCCTGCTTCAGGGGACGAAGGTACTCAACCCCTCCCTTCCCTATTGGCTGATTTTGGTTTCCAGGCTGTCTGGCGTTATTTGTATGGCTCTGCTTTTGTTGTCACATGGCTTGGTAGGAATGTGTCTTGCCACCTAGATCATTTTTATGTCTCAGGCAAATTGGTTCCCTACCTGGTCAGGGCAGCAGTCTATCAGGTTGGTAATGCTATACACTATGTCTCAGACCACAGAGCCTTTCTCTCCGTATTTCAGGATTTCCCCAGTATCTAGGGGTCTTGGAGTGTGGAGGCTCAATGCCTCCCTTCTTGCTGATGCTGTGATAGGGGAGGAGCTGCTATCCCTTGTCAGGGATGCCTGCTCCTCTGTTACTGTCAGTGAGTCTTTGTGGGTGGGCCTGAAGGAGATCAGTGCCTCCTTGCTGTGGCAGAGAGGCATTGATCGGGCTCACAACAATAGGCTTTCCTGCACTCTAAGCAGGCAGCCTTAGCAGCCTTACTTCAGGGTAACCCCATTGACCAGTGGACTTGGTTGGACATTGAGAGGCTTCAGGAAGACATAGATTTAGAATATCGTAAGCTCCTCTGAGCTGCCAGCATTACTCACTTGGCTGAGTCATTGCATGCAGAAAGCTTGGGTCGCATTCATCTGTGCAAGGTCCAGGAGAGAGCTGAACATAAACACATCTCCTTCATGTTGACAATGTATGGTTGTTTGTCATCTGACACGACTGACATCCTCAACACGTGCTTTGCACATTTCAGCTCCTTGTTTTCGGCTATGCCAGTCGACTGTAGTGTTTGGGATGACATCACCCAGTTTTTACCGACTCTGGAACAGTCACTCCACGAAGACTTGTCTCGACCTCTCTCCAGGGCCAGATGGCTTGCCAGTTGAGTTTTACCGCCATGTGTGGTATGTCGTTGGACCTTCCTTTGTGCAGGTTTTTAATGACTGCTTGACACGTGGTCGGTTGCCTACTGGGATGCTCGATGGGGTGATTATCTTACTCTGTAAGGATCCTGATCACTCCACCAACATCTCCTTCTGGAGACCAATATCTCTTCTAAACGTTGATTCGAAAATTGTGGCAAAGGTTTTGTGCACTCGTCTGAGTGTGGTGATGCCCACCCTGATTCTTAGCACTCAAACATGTGGGGTTCAGGGGCGGAGTGTCCAACAGAACCTTGTCCTTTTCCAGGATTTATTTCACTATCTTACTGATCGTGCTGTCCCGGCAATTTTTATTTCACTCGATCAATCACACTTGTGATTGAGTGCCTTCTCTCATACATTTTTCACATGGCTTCTGTCCGAGGTGTTTCCCTGCCAGGAGGCGTGTCTGTCAAGCATATCAGTCATGCTGATGATGTCAACCTTTTCCTGTCCGACCAGACATCCCTTGGTTCTGCATTGGCTGTTGTCTCTCTGTATTCAAGAGCCAGTGCAGCTCAGGTAAATTATGTTAAATCTCGGGCTCGTTGGTTGGGCAGGTGGGCTTCATCTGCTGACACCCCATTTGGTCTTACTTGGACTTCCTCTCCAATTAAATGTTTTGGGATCCTCTTCCTTTCTGACCCCGAGACTGTCTGGGAGGATGTTGTTAGTTGTGTGTGTTCACTGGTACAGGATTACCGTTATTACCCTGCAAAAGAAGTTTGCAGGGCAAATGTGATCCGCACATGTATCCTGCCTGTTTTGTGGTACCTCGGGGCTATTTATCCCCTACTGGAACGATGTGCTCGCCAGGTTTTCTCCTTCTTGTGGAGTGGCAAGACTGAACTGGTATCCCATTTGTCATTAACCTTGCCAATCCACAAGGGGGTCTTGGAATCCCTTGTGTGCACTCCCGGTGTTTGTCTTTGCAGTTGGCTGTGACTGTGCATGGTTTGTCCTGGATGGGACATCCCTGTTGTCCTCTACTGCGATCCTTTCTTAGTATGGGCCTCAGGGATTTTGGCTCTGCCATTGCTCTAAACACACCTGTGTGGTTTGACCCCCCTTGTGATACACCAAGGTTGTGGCAGCGCTTCGATGCTGTCGAGGTTCTTCCCCTTCTCTCAGTTCATGTGCAGATTCACGTTCTTTCTATGCAGTGCTGGACCCGAATCACTCCCATAGGATTGAGCAACATCACCAAGCCCTTCCATGGGATGTTATTTGGCTTCGTGTGACAATGCGCCATGTTGATCTGTATCTTCAAGCCTTCAACTGGCGTATTGCCTACAATATCCTGCCTGTGAGGGAACATTTGTTTCGGTTTAACATCAGTGCCACCGAGTCATGTCCTATCTCCAATGCACGGGTAGTCTATCCTCCACCTTTTAGTCCTGTGTCCGATACTGGTGCAGGTGTGGGTATTTGTCACTAGACTTTTCTGTACCCCGCAGATCTCGGTCAGTACTGTCCTTTACCATGTCCCCTCACGGTTTCTGGCCACTTGGCCTTTCAGTTTCACTATGTCATCTTGCTCTGTAAATATGTCATCTCGCTCATCAGGAACTGCTACGTTTATGAGCGAGTTCCCATGACCTTTCAGAGCATATATTATAGGGTCAAGTTCCAGCTGTTACTCCATCTTGAGGTGGATTTCCAGCTCCTGGGAACTGAGTAGTTCTACAGTCGCTGGCGTCCCGATGTTTCTCCCCTGTTCACCATTGGCAGTGAGATAATTCACCTTCTAAATTGATTTGTTTTTTGGTGTAATTTTTTCTGTTATCTCAATTTATATTGTATTTAACATTGTAAATGAAAATGTACAGTACTCTGTACATATTGTATCATAATGTCTGTACATATTGTATAAAATTGTCGGTACTCTGTACATACTGTATAATTTCTGCACACATTGTACAAACAAAATTTCCGTACTTATTACATATTGTGTGTATATTGTAAAAACATTTCCAAACTTTCTACATATTGTATATCAACTTCCATACTTTGTGATTGCTGTAAATCTAGTTCTTCATTCTTTTATTTTATATTGTAATTTTTTTTCAAAATCTGTTTGTCCATTATTTTGTATTGTTCTTTTGTACCATTAATTGTTGTAAATAAATCACAAATTGGTATCATATTTCAGGGGCTGGGATCCATATGATGTCCTCCTCATTAATCCTCTGACCCCGACATGGGGTTATGGTTTTATGCACATACTGTAACCTGGGGTGAAGTTGGAAAGTGTGGGTTCTGGAAATCTCCCCAAACTTTGATCCAGTGCTCCAGGGTACTTGTACCATACAGGAGGAACCGTTCCAGCTTCGATGGCCTCCAAATTAATCAAAAATAGAGTACGTTTACTTTCAGCTGTGGTATCTATGTTAGGAAAATTAAGAAAAAAATACTTGGAAGTTCAGTTATCTCCCAATAGATGGAGAAAAAATACATGGCAGTTCAGTTATGTCTCAATAGAAGGAGAATAATTAATAATAAATACTGTGAAGTTCAGTTATGTCTCAGTAGATAGAGAAACAAATAATAAGGAAAAATACTTCGAAGTTCAGTTATCTCTCAGTAGATGGAGAAATAATTAAGAACAAAATACTTGGAAGTTCAGTTATCTCTCAATAAATGGAGAAAAATTAAGAAAAAATGCCTGGAAGGTCATTTATCTCTCAATAGATGGAGAAACAAATAATAAAGAAAAATACTTGGAAGTTCAATTATCTTTCAAAAGATGGAGACAAAATACTTGTAAGTTCAGTTATCTCACAATAGATGGACAGAAAACAATTAATAAATATTTGGAAGTTCAGTTATCTCTCAATAGATGGAGAAAAAATTAAGAAAAAAATACTTGGATGATCAGTTATCTTTCAATAGATGGAGAAAATATACTTGGAAGTTCAGTTATCTCTCAATAGAGGGAGAAAAAATAAGATAAAATACTTAGAAATTCACTTATCTCAATAGATGGAAAAAATTATGAAAAAATCTTGGAAGTTCAGTTATGTCTCAATAGAAGGAGAAAAAATTAAGAATAAATAATGGGAAGTTCAGTTATCTCACAACAGATGGGAAACTATTAAGAAAAAATACTCTGAAGTTCAGTTATTTCTCAATACATGTAGAAAAGATACTTGGAAGTTCAGTTATAGCTCAATAGATGGAGAAACAAATAATAAGGAAAATTACTTGTAAGTTCAGTTATCTCTCAATAGATGGAGAAAAAAACCAAAGGAGGAACACCGAGAGCACCTCGGGGTGGTGCACTGGTTAGCAAGGTGTCCCTCTAGGCCACAATGGTGGCACAGATGATGCATGCCCGGGTAGCTCACCATCACAGTGTAGTTCCCAATTTCCTCAAAATTGGGAACCGGAGAGGTCATATTGATAGGAATCCTTCTGTTGCCTGTGTAGACACCCGGCCAGGATGGATAGCACTCATATTCGATCTTCAGTATTTTACCAAACGGTTGTAAAGCTGAGGTAATGACAGCATGTGGCATTTCGTAAGGGGCAGAATGCATAATCATCCATTTTAGGTTTTGCCCTGCTGGACTTACGGACACTGAAGCACCATTCAGAGAGAATGATCCCAGTTCTAACAGCTCGTGAGAAATGGCCAGAGATGACAATGTGGCCATGTATCTTCCAGCACCAAAGTGCTGGAGACAATCCACAACATTACCGCTCAGACTCTCACACAAAGAGTCAATTATTTGGGAAGGTAAAGTGTCAGTGCTTACAATGAACCTGACCGACCGTGGTCGGGTCAGATGTAAGCGAAACTATTATGAAACAGTAAGCGAAACTATTATGAAATGTAGAAGTAATTCTCCTGAGTAGTGGTTTTCCTTTTTGTTATTTTCTCACAAAAACGCGAGTAATGAGAGAAGATAATAACATTGCTCTTATATACTAATTGGGCAGGCATATCCGCTTTGTGAAAAAGTATTTTTAATTACTACTTTCAAAAAATATAAGAGAAAAGTTATCATACTAGGGAAACAAACTTTTGTTCATTTTCAGAAACAACCATTCAGAGATTGTAAGTAACAATGTTTGTTTTAAATAATATAGCAAATAAATAGTGTTCGTAAGTAGGTTTAAAATTTCACAACCACCTAATTGTCTCGAAAATACGAAACTAATAAAACATAAGATGACAGAGCCTATAGGAAAGGGATATATCTATATGCATCTAGCATTAATGACTGTCAGTAAACCTTGAAGGGCATATTAGACAAAAATCAACAAATACAATATTAATACTTTAAATGGGAAAGTGAGTAAGAAAACTATAGCATTAACTTTATCACGTCGAGTTTATTACATTAAACTCACCAGTTTCATGTTTACACTCTTGCAGAATGTAAGAAATCAAACATAACTAATACAGAGGTGTCCTTTGCATTTTATTCAAGCCACAACATGCAAGGTCCTTTCTCACAAACTTGAACCCAGACTTGAAACACACATTTATTAGGTAATCATAATTTCATAGGTAAGTCACAAATTTTAAGAATTATTAAAACATTTTATTCAAAAATTCAAAAACAAGTGATATTTAAATCACCTCTCAAAGGACAAAATATACTCAGATCTAAAGGCCTAATTATCTACCCGGTAAAAAAACTACCAATTCCACTAGGCTCGACAATTTATACACGTAGTGAAAACAGCAAACACCCCCTTTCCGGTTAAGGATTTCAAAGTCGTCTCATCTGGATCGTCCAATATTAAACTTTTAATTAGAGAAGATGTATCTATTACAAATGAACTCCCAACTTTATATAATAAAACAGCTTCACTATAATTGAATAACTTGTATAATATTGCTACAATTATTTCATTATTTTATTCTTTATTCTTTATCTTTTAATTTACTTCATCCTTTTATTCTGTATTTTAATTACTCTTCGTAAAATGGTTGGACTTTAGACATTTTTGTACCTAATGTTGTACTCTGTTCAATTAGCTCGCTGAAGATTGAAGGTTTATATTCCGAAACGTTCGAGAATTAAAAGTTTGTTACTGTACACACACGTGTCAAATGTTCTTTTGTTGCTGCCATCGCTCTATTGTTTATCATTGAAATTGGATTCCCCTCGATCGATTAAAGTAAGAAAAATTTCTTGCACACATCACGTAATATTTTAATTACAATTATCGTCAAAGAAAACTTTAGCTACACATGTTGAATTTCCAAAGTCTCGGATCTTATAACTGTATTTCACTTACTAACATCAGTGTTTATTGTGATACAGGATACTTTTGTTCAAATTTTCACATGTGTGCATAGCTATATAAATTTGACCTTATGTTTAATTTTTTGATGGACGATTTCAGAACTGTTGCAAAAGCTTCCTTCCAATGCAACTCGAACGAAAGAAGGAGATATTTATCACTTTGACATCATTCAACAGTAAACTCTTAGGAGTCAGAGACTATTTGGAAAGTGGTTCAATCCAAAACGGTATTATATTTAAAGTAGAAATCATACTTTAGTCTTCAATAGTTGGCTCTCTCGTTGGGATATTTCATTAAACGTTTATGATTCTGCATTTTAGGAGGCAGTTTGTAATGTATGAGTAGTTACTTAGTTTAATTATGAAATAGAACCCACGTGACTATACAGGTAGCTATATCGTTATTTTGGTACTTTACGTAGAATAGACATATAGATTAGCTTTATGCGTTTTAAATATATTTTTAGCTCAAACTTTATTTATAGGTATAATATTGTTTATGAATATTCTTACAATAAATGTGACAATTGTTTATGCAGTTATTTCTGGATTTATCATTTATATTTAAGTCTATAGTTATAATTAATCTATCGTTATTTTTATGTTTGTTTCATAACGTTTTTTTATCATACCTATTTAATGTTATATAATTTTTGGTAGTTTAAATACGTGAACTTTAAACATCATTAACTTTAAATACTCATATTCAGTGGTTTACAAAACGTTGCTATATGCAACATAAACATCACTTGGCCCATACGCTGCATGAGACTACTAGTATCTTTGTAGAGGTCATTGAGCGATATGTATTTCAGAATTTCTAACTGTCTCTCCTAGACTTATGTCAACTGATCACAGTGAGTATCAAAAATGCTTTCAATAGGAAATTAACACCGAGAAACGGAGAAATAGTTGATTAGTTGTTGTGTGTTTTTCCACAATGCAGAGAGTGGTACAATAGGTTCGGTATGAGGGTACTTACTTCTAAATAACTAAGTTGACCATCACGAAATAAAATTATTTGAACACTTTTTTTATTTCGAATTCCCTAACTCCTGTAACAAATTAAGTAAAACGTTCTTTAATATTATGTGAACACAAATAGAATAAA
>NW_013667970.1:174173-188731 GCF_000517525.1 Limulus polyphemus | reverse complement strand
CTTGTGTCGTTAAAATTTCGTCGGAACGAAGTTACGGAAAAATCAATTAACAAACGGAGACGTAACAATATTAAGACTAGGACAACAGTAATTGAAGATATTGTTAACTGCCAAATAAAAATACAGGTCATTAATAGTTGCCAATTTTTTGTACCTAACTTATACTAGTTAGTTCATAGAAGATCTGTATTTCTGTGACATAGAGATTTTGCTTAAAAAGATCTTGCTATATCTTTGGTAAACTGTATTTATATTTTTAGGCTATTGGCTGTTTTTACTATTTTATCAATTGATATGTTATGGGTATCCTGTAAAAGCTCATCATTTATATACAGTTTAGGATTGCATGTTTTCAAGAATTTAATAATTTCAGTAAATTATATTGTTTGGTTTTGACATGACATAAATTGATTACCTAAAAACTCTGTTTCTTGTTGGATAAAGTCAGTTACAGTTTAAACAGGTACAATGTGCCTGAGATTCTCTAAGCATGATAAGCCATACTCCAGGACCTTACAAAATGTACATGTAGATTGCGATAGATAGTATTTCCCAATGGCCAAGAAGAAGCAATGACAAAACTTAGTCAACTCAATCTCTATGTTCAGAAGCATTAATCTTACACTCCTTACTGACTTGAAGAATGCAAATAATAAATGAAGAAGCTTGGTACTTTGGGACTTTTATTAAGAAATCAAATAGTAGTTGTTTTTCTTCCTGTTGTAGGATTATGAAAAATCCTATGCTTACAGAAGGATCAAAATGTACATGTCATTTTCACTGTTATATCCAAAATTTGATTAAATAACTTTATTATCAATATGTAAATGAGCTTGGCATCAAAACATAGTCTATAATACAAAGTTTTAAGTTCTTACTTTCAAAAGGAAACAAATAAATTTTCAGTCTTCACTTCTCTGTATCATGTGATGCATCTGTCTGAGTTAGTGAAAATATTTAAAATTTCTATTTTATTTTTGTGCACAACAAACTTTTTGTATTTAGTAAAAGCTTGCCAAATGTAGTGAAGATACACTTTGTAAATTCAGAATTATAGCAAGCATTAACTTATAACTACATGGCATTTTGTTATACAGATTTTAAATTGCAGGTATTATTAAGTTATTAAAAATCCACTTTTGTTTAGTAAATTTGTAGTAAAATTAAATTTAAGAAAAACAGCTCTGACTGTTGTTGTTTTTTCGAATTTTATTATTATTATCAGTTAAGGTTTAAATAGACTTTGTTTTGTTATCCATTCAGTTTGCTTGTATTGGGATATTTAGGACACAATCCTATTAATGCAGTTTTGATTCAAGGTACACACATACTTTCTAACAACCCTGAGCCAGCTATTAGATGACTATTTACTGCTGTTGTATTTTCTGGCTTGTGGATTTCCCTCAAAGCAAACTGTTAGGGCTTCTTAACTGAAGGATTTTGAGTTACAGAATGTCTGTTTATATCTCCAAGCTCTAAATGGGTTGAATTAGAAAGTGCACAAGAATGATCTTTATTTACAACAAAAGATGGGCAAGTGGGTCTGTTGTGACTGTGTTGGACTGGTGAAAGAGAGAGAAAATAAAAAGTGAAACCTTAGTGAGCTTTCTCTCACCAGTACAGTTTAACCACAAGTTAAAATACTCTACTAAAACTTTTAAACAAAGTTAGAGTTATAAGAAAAGTAAAACTTCACAAAAGCTTTAAAGAAAGGTTATGTGAAAAATCTTAGTTAAACTATACTATATATTCCTCAACAAAGGTAAAGCTACAGTTCAGGTCTAAGTTTAGCAAAATCTGTTAAACAATGAAGAACAAAAACCAACTTATGCCAGGTTTGCACCTGAAACATATTCTGCATTAAACCTCTGTCTACTTGTGCTGGTAAAATCCTGGACCATTATCCAATTCTCTGATTAAGATTTTGAACAACTTTCCACATACAAACTAAACTGAACAAAACATGGAAATTTCAATTTTACATAGGATGGAAACTTAGTTTTAGACACACATAATTACAGCTATTAGCTTCTGCAACAGTTTCAGTAATATACACATATAACTTTTCAAGGCAGCTTGGATATCAAAATTATAAAATATAAGAAAGAATAGAGGGGTCAAAGCCACCAGACTAGCACATGTATATCTAAAACAGAAATGTGCATTATGTGATAGTGAATAAAGTAATAGAAACAGATATCAAATACACAATAAATGTGTCTTTACATTTCAATCAAATAGTAAATTCAGTTGCTACAACAGTTTAATGTTGCTGCATTAACACCCGTGTTTGGAAACCAGATGAACAAAAAAAAACTGTTGCATATGATAGTGTCTTATTGAAATAAGTTACTACAACTCTACAGTAAAGTCTAATGTTGCTGCAATAACACCAATTTTGTGAAGCAGGACAAATAAAAATAACTATTATTGCACAATATCTGGGAGTTTTGAAAGTGCAGCCATCACCAACTATGCCTGGGTATGCTATGGAACAAAACTCTTATTCAATATTTTAAAATGTCCCATTAAAAGAAACAACATAAGAAAGCTGTACTTTATGGAGAGTCAACTAACTAGAGCACGAACAAGAATTAAGAGAACAGACTTTCATCCTGTATAGAATGATTTTTATTTGTTATAAGCAGATTTAATGCAAATAATTTTAAAGAATTGTTTAATGTTCTGTTATTGTTAAATTATGTACAAGATTAAAAAAAAAAATAGTCACCAATTTCTGATCTATACTGTGAACCCCAAACACAGCTCCCTCTGGTGAAGATTGTTTATTTATTGCTATTTTCTATATTATGTTCTTAACTTAAAAACACAGCTACTTTTCATTTGTGTTTATTCAAAGATTCCCATACATGAAATCATCATTCTCCCCCACCATTATGCAAGAAAAGGAATAAGCTTTCTTCACTCTGTCTGCTGAATATACAGACTGTGGTCATGTAATATGATTTATAAAGAATAAGCAAAGATTTTTTTGGTTTAAAAAATATCTATAATAGAAATATATTTATGTTACTGTTGCCTCTCCTAGGAAATTAGCTAGAAAGACCAACCAGAAATATTTTTTGTTTTCTTTGTGTGTAAGCCACATGTTACAAATTCTGTTGACTATTGTAAATAGTTTTAGAGAAATATTAACAACAGCTAAAAACATAAAATAAGGTGTTACAACTTCACAGTGAAGTTTAACATTGCTGCATTGACACTTGTGAAGCAACATGAACAGAAAAACAATGGTTATTAACATAATAGTACATTTACTGAATTTTGAATAAGGTAAATCTTATAATAGGTTACTCTCACATCTTATAGACAAAGAGTATACACAAGATAGGAACAGGATGAGATAGAACTGAGATGAAGTTTTGGCCAATAGTCTAACATGACCTTCACCCTATATTTTCTCCCAGAATTTAAGCACAACCCAAGAATAATGAAATATATTTCAAAAATGTCAGATTTCTGTCAAAATCTCGTGCTTTCATATTGTCATGCTTTTCTCCATAATTACTTACCAATGGTACGAGTATAATTCTATAGGAATATGTTCTTCAATGAAACTAAAAGTTGTACAGAAGAGCATATTTTTCCATGTTTGAATGGTAACTGAAGTTGTTTAAGCATACAGCTGCTGAACTTGAAAGCAATTACTTTAAAAACTAAATTTGGTGTTTTAGTAGTTCTATTTGAACTGTTCTGGCATATCTTGTTACAAAAAGGATTTTATATCCAGCAAAAACCTGCAAGATGAATGATAATATGCAAGAACTGTACAAGTATGTCTATTTATCATCTGATTAGTGAATCTTATATAATGAATTTGAATTTTAGCACTAAGTATACCACTTAAGGCCATGTTTTTATTAAAATGGATTTGTAATGGACAACCACCTGAAGTTTTTTTTTTTGTTCAAGATGATGTTTCGACTGAAGAAAATCCAATAAAAGAATCCAGACATTAGTTCCAACAAAGTGTCCCTCATAAATCAATTTTACTAAGTGTGTCTTTATAGTACAGCTGTTAAGCATAATTATATTATCATAACATTTAACATCTGAAATACTTGTCAGTATACTCAGAAGAGTGCTATGATACTTAAAATCTTTCAGGTATTTGAAACAGAAGATTCAAGAACTGAATTTGTCATTTATACATGGGACAATCAGGTGATATTTCACTCTGTGATAATACTAGATTGTGCTCAATTTTTGTTTTTTTACACTGCCATGCCACATGCACAAGAAACTTGGTTCTTCGTGAATCTTGTATTTGCCATTATTTGTTCTACATATCATAAAAGCTGCCTGTTATTGTGCCTTCTTTAACTGCTGATGATTTATGGGAAGGAAAATTTAAATAATTGATTAAACAAACTGTTGTGTTACTAAAGAACAGCAGGGTTCAGCATAAATGTTACAAGTTTGTTCAATAGAAATGATAATTAATCGAAATTAATTGCTATGTTTTTTTTTCTAACATAACCTTTTATAGCATCAAGGTAGTTGTAGAAACCTCTGGCAAAAATGCTTGGCTAGATGGAAAAATCTTGTAAACCAGGGTTTAAAAGTTTCTGTTCAGCACAACATAGTCATCAATGAATAAAATTCTGACTTTATGTAGTTTTTGTTCTATATAAACTCAAGGAACAATAAAGTTAGGAAAAAACGACCTTTACCCTCCAGATAATATTGAAAAAATTTTTATTTCAGCAAATATCTTGCCACTGTGGCTTTATGAAGGCTAGTAGTGCAAGAATAGTTATTGTATTACTAGCCATAAAGAAGCCGTAATTGTGAAACATTGGCTGAAAGTATTACTTCGAAAGTAAAGATAATTTATTTACCAACTTCATTGCCAAGATGTCTAAATTCCACCAGTGTGCACTAAAAATTGAGAACAATAGTTAGTCAAATCCTAACATAAGTGCACAATTGTGAATGTTACTTGATTTTAAAAAGTAAGAAGTGTTGGTGGATCTAAGAGCTATTGTAAGTTAATTTATGGTGGTTGTTTTCTCTCACTATTAATGCTTTTTAATTTTATTTCTATAAAAAAATCTTGGAATTAGTGAAAAAATTTTTTAAATAGTTACACATCAGAAAATTATCAGGGATACAGAAGGCATTGTGGAGTCTTCAACAGAGATTTAGAGATAAAAGCTGGAGAAAATAAAATGTAACAGACTAATCCAAGAATTTATCCCAATGAAGCTGTAGATTGCTTTTAACTCTCCATGCTTTGTTTGACTGCACAAAATTTTCAGCCTTAAAGCTCAAGGAGAAGACTTACAGGTAGAGGTAATCAAAGCCAAATGAAGACAGCATTTACAACTCAAGATTGAATTTGACAGTTTAATAGTTACGAACTAAATGATTGTCTTCCAGCTGTAACATCATAACCTCTAAATTTCTGGGCTATTACTTTTACTATTTAAATTGTGAATGGTTAGTTTCTGATATAGTCCTTCTTGCTGTAACATTCTGAAGTAACCACACAAGTCTACTTGACAGAATAATGTTTAAAATAACCACATGAATTCTGCTGGACAGAATAGTATTTATAGGTGTTTACTACGACTTCACCTAATGTAGTTTTACCAATTCCTGAAGATATATAAACCCAACAATCATATATTAGTGATTCAGCAGCAGAGCTAATGTCACAACTGAAGGATATAAAACAGAAAGTGATCTTGCCTCATTCAATAAATACTTCTCACCCAAAAAATATATTTAACTGTTTATAGATCACTGTATGCACACAAGTTTATATAGATTTCAAGATTAATTCAATATGGCACTATTTCAATATATTAATTGTGAAGCATCTAATTTTTTCTTATATGTAATACATTTCTCAAGTTATCTGTTTAAATGCTTTTAATTTTTTGTTTAATGTTGGTAATTGCAAACCTCAAGCTTTTGTGTCTTTTGCCATATTATTGGCTGGCTTGCAGAGCTCAATTAAAAGACTTTTTTTTTTCAGTTTTATTACTGCTGAAAATTGCTATATATTTTACAGATAGCAATCACATAATCCATGTTGCAGCCAGATTATTTTTTCAAAGAAATATCCAACTTGTTTTTTAAATTTCTGTTTGCTAAGAAAAGGATTTTTTCTTATTCAAATTAAATCTGAATACTTCTGAACCTTCACAATTCCTGTACTACGTTTCTAGCCTGCCAAATCGGGACCTGAGCTAAAATATATGACTGAACAGGATGTTGTGAAGTCTTTCTCTGTTGCTAAGAAAAATCTGTAGCATACTACAGTATTGTTCTGTACAACATTTTTACAAAGCAGTGTATTTCATGAAAATGTTGCCTACCCCCATATAGATTGCTCTGTAAATGATTTATTATGTCTTTCCTTTAGTTTCTATGTTAAAATGTAATTGTATGATGAGAATAGACATGCTTACGTTTATATACACTGGTGGGTCTAGCATAATAGGGGTTTGCCAACATTACCATAGCTAATGTTGTCTCTGATGCTGCTTTCTATAATCTCTTCTCACTTAAAATGGGTCCCTTGATCCTCAGCCACACTAGGGCTATCCTTTATGAAGATCCTGAACCTGCCAGTGTATACATGTGGGACTACATAAAGTACACTGTGGAGGTAACAATTAGTAAGATTAGTAAATGTAACTAGAGCATTATACAATGTTTTCAGTGTACGTGTGTAGTTTTCATGTGTTGGGCTTTACCATTTCATCTGTAAAAATTTTTAGGTAATATGACTTTCAGTTGGTTTTAGTGTAGATTTTTTGACAAAGAACAAAAGTTACACAGTTACTATATTCATTACATTTCAGTATTTATTCTTCTTCCTCTGCTTTTGAAAGGTATTAAACAGTAAATTTACTCTCTATAAAACTATATCAGTATTATTTAAGAAAGAAAAAGTCCTTGATAATGTGAAAAACAATTAATGTGAAAAATATGCAATTTTCACAAAACTGGAGTTGTACATTTCTGGAACGTAGAGCATTACTGCAAGGTAATTTTAGGACAAGTTTAATAGTGCAGATATTTTATTAATGAATCTTATGGTCTCTAGGCTAAATCATACTTGTTGTACATTTTACAATTATAAACACCACTGAAGAAGCTACAAAAATAAGTTTTTCACAAAATAACTATGATATCTATTTTAAAATGCCAAATTCTAGACACTGTGCTGACACATGAGTGTTCCATAAAGGACGGAGGTTATTATGCATAAAAGTACTCTCTCTAGAATTGAGCTTTTGATTATTCTTTGCTTATTTTATAGCCTTTTTCATTAACTTACTTTTTGCCAAGTTTTGTAAAATTTCATGAATACATCTTCATTACCCTTATAGATATTTTCAACTGTTAGTATCCAAGCTAATAAAAAAAAATTATTATTAATGCCTCAAATGTTTAGTTCACCAATGTTTTGTTTGTATACGTCTTTGCTCTTTCATACAATTGATATTAAAATATATTATTTAACATTTTGGTCACAATGAATTGCTTTTGGAGCTAATAATGGATTAATATGAAATAATTTTCCAACACACTCCAGTTAACATTACAAAAGAAATATAACAGCTAGTGATCTGAGTAGGCAGCAATGATTCAAACAACAAATTATGAATCTATCTATAAGTCTAAGAAGAATTTCTTATTTCATCATCCACTTTAACAATATAGGAGGGTTGTTAAAATAAGGTCATTACCACAAAATATCATTAAATTGTAATTTCTTTCAAATACATAACTTGAAAAGTGCATATATAGAGAGAGAGAAAGAGAGATATCCTATGCTCTAGGAAGCTCAAATAGAAAGTATAATGTATAGTATTCCTAAATAAAACAAATTACAGGCATTTTGACACACATTCTTATAGGAATGTGTATTTTAATGAAAAACACTGACATTGTAGCTTCACAAACAAGTAAACATTTGAATTTTACTAATATTTAATGGCACTAAACATTATACACAGTTTTACTAACCTGTTATTATTATGTCATTATCCCCACCCCCATCCAAAGGGAAGTTAAGATGTGATGTTTTCAGGTTTTCCAAATGTCAATAAGTACTTAAAACATTTAAATTTTGTTATAATTCCAAAACATCACAAAATTCTATTCTTGTGACTTTTACAAACATGTACCTGAAAGTTATCATAAGTGAAGGAGGCAAAATACAACTGTTAATAAGTTCAAGATAACAAAAGGAAAAGTGAATGACATATTGTCTTTTAATAAATTTTCACATTAAATTTGATGCTTAATATATATAAGATATAAATAATATAACCAACACATTAATGGCAGAAAAATTTTACAATTTTTTTTCAATACATTAAAGTGTTTTCTCCACTTTAGTACTATTCTGGTAAGTCGTAATGTAGGCAAGATATGTGAAAATCAAAACTCTGATGAACAAACGAGAATTTTTTTTTGAGGAATTGCAGACTAGAATATTTGAAAACAATTTCTGCTATTGACAAAAAAAACAAAAAACATACAATATTGTAAATTAAAACTAATCTTAACAAAATCTTTGGTCTTAATTGTCTCATTGCTGCAAAATTATCCCTGATTAAGATAAATTGAAATATAAATGTAATGCATGAAAAACACATTCATTTGTTTATGGCAGAGCTACTAAGGCTATTTGTCATAGTCCCTAATTGACCATCATATTATAACTGAAAGGGCAAAACCTATTTAGTACATGGTTTTGATCCTGCAACCTACAGATTGCAAAAGTACAGATGAATTACAGAGCTACATTTTTATTTTCAACAGTATTTTAACAGAAATTTATTACGAATTTTTAACCTAGATGTTTTTGTACTTGATAGAAGTACTGCACCAACTTAGATCTGATATTTTACATAATTTAGATTATGAAGTAAAATTACTTCTGACCACATTCTTAACTGATTTTTAGAACTGTAGTATCACAAGTTAACCTTTAAAACTTTTAAATGACATACAATGTAAATATACATAAGAAATTTAAATTCAATTCTCCAATACATTGCATGAGCTTTTATATATATAAAACTGCCAAAGTAAAAATGGTAACAAGAAATGTGATACCATACATACTTTATACAGCTTATGCCATTTCACAATGCAGGAATTTTCATGGTATTCAAATTTTACTAGATATTGAAATAGTTTATTTTTCAGCACTAATTAGTTTTTCAAAAGGGCTAGATATCAATTCACTTCAGAGGTAATTAAGCAATATGACCCCCAAAGGATTACTACATATTCAACTGAAGCTGACAAAAAGAAGTATATTATGGTTAAACACCATCTTTACACAACTCTATAAATGTTTAAATTTAATTCAGTAAACATTTTCTAAAATTCCTAAAATTGCTTTCAATCATTATTATTCACTTCCATATGCTTCCATAGGAGGACATGTGCAAAATAGGTTTTTGTCTCCATAAATGTCATCAACTCGGCTCACAGTTGGCCATACCTTACACTCAGGAGAGATGAACTTCTGAAAAAACAATGATTGAGAAAAAACATTATAAATAATATTTTTAATTATGATAAAATTTGATTTGATATGTTATTAAAGAAAGAATAGGTGCAGCTGTTTCCTTCTGGCAAGTTTACTGGACCCACTTTCAATAGAAAACTTAAATGTTTTTCTGGATTTGGAAATATTTATCAGAACTGTGTTATTGTGCTAGCAAGAAAACCCAAAGCTGGTCTAAACTAAAAATTAGGGGGAGGAGGTATTACAATAGAAATGTTTGATTTTGTACATATATGCACACTTAGCTGCTTTAGCAAGTTGGATTAGACCAGATACTGTTAAGATATTATGGAAGTAAGTGTAATGTTTACAAGATTTGAACTTTAGTTTCACTGGTTGTCACATGGTGACTTGAAGAACACAAAACATTTGACTTATGAAATCCGATAATGCTGCCACAGCAAAATGTACAATTGTTACTATTCACTAATTAGAATGGAGAAATCTATGGGAATTAATGGAGGAACTTAATAGAAAATTTTGATTCATCTTCAACAGTCTTTGAACTCTATTTTTAACAGAAATAGTGTTAAAGATCTCTGTAAGAGGTCATGTTTTACATCCTATCAATTCAATTCTCTAAGCAAGTAAACCACACAATTAAGAACCAGAAATTTCTGACTTTGTAAAGGCCAAGGCATCCAAAATGTCATTCCAAAATTAATCTTAGAGCAGTCTCTTATTAAAAATAAACTATGAACCAAGTGCTATCAACAGATCTTTGAAAAAAAAAAAAAAGACTGGATAAAATGCAGCTGATTGGGAGTATAGAAAATAATAATTAAAACAATCACATTTTTTAACATTTAAGATGAAAGTTATATGTAAACCTCACTGAAAAAATAAAATAAGGAGGAGTAAACTAATGAACACAAAAACCAAAAAAGTAGAATTAATAAAAGACAACTCAATAAAATTAGTTACTATAAAGAACAGTACAAAGCTAAGAACTGTCACTGGGTCATTTGTGTTTGCAGACATGAGTTAAGCAGCACATGCTGTTTTAGTTCCTATGTTTTTCACAAACACATAAAACTTTTTACTTCATACAAATGCTAAATGTGGAAGTTCTGCTAGAAAAAAATCCACTTCATCATTCAGAAGAGAGCTACTTAGATGAGTACATGAATGAAAGAGCTATTTTATAGGTTAAGATATCTTAAATTATTTTCTATTAGGAAACAAAAGAAGTTCTCTTTAATACTGAAACTTACAAGACTATCTGGAACATAATAAGATTAAGGTCTCTGTGTTAAGAAAACACAAGTTTTATAATTTGAAAAGACAGGCTTATGGTACAAATTACTGTCAGCAGTATTAAATGCAGAACACTCATTACTGAAGCTATATATTATTAGCTCAGATAATTAATTACCAATTAACATACCTTGTAATTGTATCTCTGCACGTAGAATTTTAGTAATGCAGTTTTCTATAAACAATTCTTAGAAGCACTAATACTGAATCTTATTGTCTCAAATATTAAGTTTTAAAATTAGTACTTCCTCCTCAGTGGAGAAAAATAGGATTTATTCAAGAATTGTATATTGAAAAAAAAAAGTGCTGTATATTAGTTATATTATTGTTCCTTCCATCTAAACTTTAATATTATTGACAAATTAACAGTATTTAATCATGCATATTTCTTGATAATAATATGGCATAATATTTAACGTTTCTGTCTGATTTTCATATCATGAAAATTAGAGCTGGAAACAACAATTACATTGATTAGTGTCATGAAAACTACTTGAATAATCAAAACTATGAATAAATTGACTTAATGTTATGAAAATAATCAAATATCTAAATATATGTTATTTTATCTTAGTTTGACTACTTTAGGACTAATATATGATCAACACTGATTAATCCAAAGTATCATATTGTTACAGTCAAAGTCTCTTCTTTCATGTAAAACATACTGAGAATTTGTTAACAGTGTTACACAGATAAATTTAAAAAAGTTAACTGGTATCACACCTTCATTGTGTGTGTAGCCTGGCATGGCCAGGTGGTTAAGGCACTCGACTCCCAATCTGAGGGTCATGGGTTTGAATCCCCATCACACCAAACATGCTCGCTATTTCAGCCATGGGGGTGTTATAATGTGACAGCCAATCCCACTATTTGTTGGTAAAAGAGTAGCCCAAGAGTTGGCAGTGGGTGGTGATGACTAGCTGCCTTCCCTCTAGTCTTACACTGCTAAATTAGGGACAGCTAGTGCAGATAGCCCTTGTGTACTTTGCACAAAAACAAACCTTCATTGTGAAACTACTGTAGCTAGTGTGGATAAGTTAAACACTGCTGTTACTTGTTAACACAATAATACTGTATTATGTGAATTGACTTTCTAGTGTTATTCTTTTTCATTCCCTAATTGTTCTCAAACCTTAACTATCAAAAGTTTTATTTTACAAAATAATTTAAAGTTATTCTAATTTCTATGTTATTTCATTAAGTTTAGGCTACTTGAAGGATATACAAAAATACAAGATCTTTACTTTGAGTAAATGTAATTTCCTTAATAAATGAAATGAGTTATGATCATTCTTTCCCTTGGTTGGTTACAAAGCATTTGAATAACTGTGTAGTTGTGGATACAACACTTAAAGCCCAACGTTGTTGTAAACATGCTTTTGAACATGTAAAATAATATTGAATTATCTGTTGCAACAGATGTCTGTTAAGTGAATGAATTTTTTTATTGTTTCTAAATGTTAAACAATGCAGTTGAGTTGCTTGTATGATACATTTTCATGTACAAAGTTTAGGATTAAAAAAAAGGAATTTAATTCTAAATCAATGAATCTCAAGTTTGAAGACAGGGTTTTCTTTAGCTTTTCATACTTTGCCACTTTATAAATGTTTTTGAAATACAAGTTTTAAAGTCAATTCTGTACATTAATTCTCATTATATATCAACAATTTTAACCCAAAAGTATTTTAGAATCTATATATTATCTTTTTCTGACATTTATTCAGTATAATTCTTGAAGAAAAATGAAAAAGAAATTATTTTTATTTCTACAAAATGTGAATAGTTTTGCAAATAATATTAAACCAATTTTTTTTCCAAAATTTTTCTGCCCATCCCAAAGAATAACCTTATTTTAGATAAGAACCTATTGCCCCTTGAGAAAATATTATCAAGTTTTTGATTTTCAACTACTTCCCTTAGTTTTTGTACAGGCCAAGGTTGGAACCTTGATGAGATTATATTAAACTATTTATATAATATTAAATATATATTATACTTTCTTTAAATGTTCCTTTTCTTTGTAAATTCTGAAATTATTTGCGAGTTAAATTATATCTTTTGAAAGCTACAGAAATTTTCTTCAATGACAAGATATTATATAATTTGAAATAAGGTAAATCTATTGAGTTTAAAGATAGGTTGAGTAGGTAACAAAATAAGTATATCAAGTTTAACAAAGTAATGAATGTACAATGTGTGGAAAAGTTTTTGTCACCATCAGGTACAACTAAGTTCACATGGACACAATATGAAACAATGAAGTTACATGACTGGAAACTGCATAAGACTTAGTAAAGGTACCTTGTTGATGTTAGGTTCTTTGTTTAAATTTACCATTTTCTTATTTTTTAATAGATATACTATTTTCTTTAGTTGAAGTGTTTGTAAATATGAGTTTTTTTATTATGTTCACCAAATGAAATCAAACTGTCTTCAAATCAGATGAGTTAAGTTCACTATTTAGTGAGTATGGTAAGCGACTGCAAAATATTCTGATGACTCGCATCTTTATGTTTAACATATTAAAACAATCTATATAAAT
The DNA here is from genome assembly GCF_000517525.1 of Limulus polyphemus. Classification (NCBI taxonomy): domain Eukaryota; kingdom Metazoa; phylum Arthropoda; class Merostomata; order Xiphosura; family Limulidae; genus Limulus; species Limulus polyphemus. The sequence goes on along the minus strand of NW_013667970.1, from coordinate 175,363 downwards.
AAAGTGGTTAACTGTTTACTTAATTATTTCTCATATGTTTTTTTTTTAAATTACCCTTATCTGTGAGAGTAAAACATGTTTTCATTATTTGTCAATTCATTTGATTTAAACTAGATTAGTAGGGGACTACTGCATATTTTAAAAACAAACAAAATGACAACAGAGTGGTTACCTCTTAGGCTCTAGTAAATGTTAATGATTCATTCATAAAGTAGGAAATGTCCAGATTATGTTTTAAAAAATTAATGCCAAAATATTTTGCTAAAATTTTTTCACAAAGTGTATAAATGGCAATTTCTAGAAGATGTTCTATCATGTGAAAATGAAAGGTAATCCAAAAAATTATTTAAAAAAAAAGATGAAAATACGAATATTAATGCCATATTAGAACATGTTAGAAAAATGCAGTGATTCACAAAGCTAAAAAAGCTAGTGCACATCTGTCAACCCCTTGTTTGTAAGGGGTGGAACTGATTAACCCTATCGAGACTGGTAGGGATCAGAAGGCATGTCATCATGTTTGTAGATTTACATTCAACATTTATTTAGCTATTATTTTATAAACGTATGTCAATAAGTTTGGTTTGTTTGTTTTTGAATTTCGTGCAAAGCTACACGAGGGCTATCTGCAATGTAAGACTAGAGGGAGGGAAGGCAGCTAGTCACCATCACCCACTACCAATTCTTGGTCTACTCTTTTACCAACAAATAGTGGGATTGATCATCACATTATAATGCACTCATGGCTGAAAGGGTGAGCATGTTTGGTGGGACGGAGATTGGTCATGTTGGGCCCAATAAATTTGGTATCAAATTTTAGTATTATACATTAGTTAGTTCCTTAATTTGAAATTAAATATATATATATATATAAAAAAAAAAGAGGCTGAATATTGATTTTTGTGCGTTATGTGGCCTTCTGGGTTTGGTCAGATTACATTTTATGATGCCCACAATACAACATCTATAGTTTTGTATGAATTAGAAATTCAAATGTTCAATATTGGGAAGCTAGAATATAAAAATAAGAACCTCCCATCTTTTCTATTTGCTGAGATATGATATTTAGCAAACCCACCATATTGGCTCTGCCCACCACTTCATCATTGGAGAAGACTTATTTATCTACGCCTACTTTTATATACCAATAACTTTATAATCAATCAAAAGCTATATATATATATATATAT
>NW_013667970.1:167237-173173 GCF_000517525.1 Limulus polyphemus | reverse complement strand
TATATACCAGACTACCCTACTATCTAGTAATCACCCGACCAAATTCCCGAAGGTTCGAGAGAACGAGCCACGTGACCTCACTGACCCAACAATATAGTAAACACAGTTGGTGTTTTAGTGAAAGGTTTCATTACCATGTTCATATCCTATTTGTGAAATCTACTGTTACCTTAAATATTGTATGTGATTAATATCAGTTACCTGTTGCCAGATTTGGCATTATTTATGCTTGCAACATCCTAGTTGATTTTAATTTGAGAAGTTACATGTCACTGTTTATATATTATCCTGTATTTAGTGTACTAACAACACTGTTAATATTGATTCCAATGGAACCTCTACTCCTACCAATACCAATTTTTACCTCTGGTGACATTCTTCTCATTGACTGTATGTATCATACCTACAAAAGCAACACCCATTCCATTTGATTCTTTCAACTGCTCCGAAGTTTGGAATCCAACTGGTCTCCAAAAGAAGATCTCCCAATTCTTGATGCTTTTATCAACCACTCTCATGCTGAAATCAATACTATTAAATTCAAAAATACTAATACAAGGCCTAACCTCTCCAAAGATGAGTGACTCTATCCACCCTGAAAATCCGCAAGGACATCAAACCAGCCAACAAAGGTGGTGTCATTGTTGTTTGGTGTAAAGATCTGTATGTTTAAGAGGCAAACGAACAACTAAGTGACTTCACCTTCTACAAACATCTCTATGACAATCCCCTTCCCCATTTTCAGAATCTCATCAAGGATAGTATAGAAGAAATTATCAAATCTAACCACCCTCCTCCAAAAATCTTATACTTCAACATCCCAAAATTGCTCTTACTACATGCTACCCAAAATTCACAAACCCAGGCGTCCAGGATGCCCCATAGTCTCTGTATGTAATTACCCCATTGAATTGATCGCCACTTAACAGTATTTTTCAACCCCAAGTGAAAACTTTCCCTCTTTAAAGATAGTACTCATGTCCTTAATCTCTTAAACAAGTTTGACTTTCAATCTCTATAGACTGTTATACCACACAATGACAAAATGATTGCACTTTAACATTTTCTAAACAAAAGAATCAACTTGTATCCCCTCACAGACACCATACTTCGGCTACTGACTTGGTACTGATTTTGCATGCCTTTGATTTTTACAGAAAAACATATCAACAGTTACAAGGAGTTACCATATAAACCAAAATGGGTCCATCCTATGCAAACTTTTTTGTTGGTTATGTAGAAGATCATCTTTTCAGTACCTACACCCAAAACTTCCTGCCTTTTTTATCAAGTACAACAGAGATGTTCTGGATCATTTTATTGGACACAAAGACTAACTTTTCATTTATTATGATGAAATTTACCACCCATCTCTTAAATTTACTTCTCAAATTTCTAGTCAGAAAGCTAACTTTTTAGACATCACTGTTGACATTTACACACCTACACTTACTACCAGCATGCATTACAAACCCACTGACAGCCATTTCTATTTACATTTGAATTTTTCCATCTCTCTGAGCACAAACATACTATTTCTAGAGGGCAGTTCTTACATTTGAGACAACTGTGTTCGACCAATGCTGACTTCAGGTGTAAAGCAAATGAAATGAATCCTTATTTTAGGCATCAGAACTATCCTGATAACACCATTGAAAAGGCCAAACTTGCCACATTCAGTTTATCACAAGCTGACTGTCTCCACACTAAGGACAAACCACAAAGTAACAGAGTTCCTTTAGTCCTTTTTTACCATCCTTTTTAACTAGACAGATTAGCAGAATTGTCCAATGCAACTTTACCTTACTAACAAGAGACAACACACCTAATGATATTTTTACCACCCCACATTCAATTTGTTCCAAGTGTGGAAGGAATTTGAAAGACTGTCAAGTACATTCTAAATTACAGACTGAAGTGTCTTTACTTGTACAAACTAGTGGAACTCATCCATATGGACGAACCATTTGCCTCGCATGAGATTATATCACTGACTCTCTCTTGTTCTGCCTTTACCTTTCATGTTAAAGGCCAATTCACCTGTACATTTGAGTGCATTATTTATTGCATTCCCTGTACTAGATGTAAACGACTCTATATTGGGGAAAGTATACGAGATTAGGTGACAGTTTCCATGAACATCTTCGACTTGTATGCAATGACACCCTCGACCACCCAGTCCACAAAGACTTCAATTCCCCGGATCATAACAGATCTGACGAATGCATTTGCTTTATTATGTGTTCCCATAATAAGTATTATTTCAAAAGCCTAGAACATAAAATTATATTTAAACTAAATTCTATCACACCACATGAAATTAATAAATCTTTTTCTTTTAAGTGATTACAACTTTCATTAATATATTTTTGCCACCCCTATTAACCCTATCGAGATGGGTAGGGGTCAGAGGGCATGTCATCACGTCTGTAGATTTGCATTCAACATTTTAGTTAGCTATTATTTAATAAATATATGTCAATGAGTTTAGTATCAAACTATATATCATATTTCAAATTTTAGTATCATACATTAGTTAGTTTCTTAATTTGAAATTAAATACTAAAAAGAAAGGCTAAGTATCGATTTTTGTGCATGTGGCCTTCTGGGTTTGATCAGATTACTTTTTATGATGCCCACAGTATAATGTCTGTAGTTTTGTATGAATTAGAAATCCTAATTTTTGATATTGGTAAGCTATAATATAAAATAAGAACCTCCTACCTTTTCTATTTGCTGAGATACCATGATATTTAGTGAACCCACCATATTGACTTTGCCCACCACTTCATGGTTTGAAAATACTTATTTATCTACACCTACTTTTATATACCAATAACTTTATAATCAATTGAAAGCTATATATTTATTTTACATAATTCTTGCAATCTTTCTAATTTATTTATGAGAAAAATGCTCTTATATCATTGGAAAATAGCCTTGATAGCAATACTTCAAACTTTATGAATAGAAATTATATATTTTTTAGACCCAAATACAATTTAGTTATGAAGCCTGATAAATTGCAGTGGATTTTTGGGTTATTGGTGTAGTAATTTATAACTTTTTATATTCCAATATGCTTCTATAAAGTCTACAAAAATTATTTTTCCATCTCCACATGTGAATTTGGACAAGGTTTAGCAAGTATGGCTCACGAGTGCAAACAAGGACTTTGTAGCATCGTAAGTAGTAGAGATTATTGTTTTCCAAATATGTTTTATTTACTCTTTTATGTTAAAAGAAAAATAACTGATATTTAAGTATTTATTTGAAAACATTAGTTATATATATACACACATATGTAATATATGATAGCCAATATGTTACTGTATTTTACAAAGTAAGAACTTGTATTATTTTTCTAGTCATTTACAATGAGGTAGAATAAAAAATTACACAAAGCTAAGGTATGGCTATACAGGAAAAGTTTATTTATGTAATTTGTTAAAGTCTAAGAAATAACTTTATCACTAATCAACTGATCTTAACACATGAAAAGGAACATCTTTACATAAATACCGGTTGAACTTGCAGTTTGCTGGTGAATAATTTGTTTGTTTGCTAAGCCAAGAATACTAGCCCAACCAAAATGAGCCGTATTTGTAGGATACTTCTGCTTTTTGACTTACTGGATCAGCCCAGACTTTTTACAAAGTCATGAACATTTTATAACATATTAGACAATTGTAACCATTATACTGTCAACAAGTTGATATATTTGTGTTTTCAAAGCAGGAAAATTCTGGGAATTGTGCTGCATGAACTTATTTGATACTGACGTTGTCAAAGTACAGTAATACCTAAACAGAAACGGTGATTCATTGCTTTATCTTCGGCAGGTTTCTACTTCAGCCGCTAACAATAGAATAACAATAAGAAATAGGTGTAAAAAGATTAGAAGAAACTGTCAGGAGATTTACTTGGAACTTTACTGTCCATACTGAAAAGAACAGAGTACTATTCATTTTGTTTCTTCTAATTTCTAACTCAACTACTAGCAATAAAATAACTACAGAAAATAAATGTGAAAAGGTGAGAGCATAAACTCTGACCATAAGTACCTTGATATTTTGTAATCACTACTAACAATACTATACATTTTATTTTGTAACCTTTATTTTTGTTATACTTTGATTACTTACAACCTGGAGAAATAAGTATAATGTTATGGTACAAAAAATAAATAAAATGTAGAGCTTTACTGAAAATAAAAATGTTTGATATTTAATTACGAGGTTTTTTTATTTTTCATTTGTTAGGTAAGATAATGAAAGAAAAATAATAATAAACCTTCATGGGGTATACACGTCAGAAGCTTCTGCATTACACTGTTCAATAGGGTCATGTCGATGCACGTGCACTGTGTAATTTTCAACTTCTTTTGGGGTGTTTTTTAGTTAGACACAGTTGAAAGGTCAATAAAGCAAAAATTAATAAATATAAATATGTTAAGAGAGTTAAACTATTTAGAATAAACATTTGTTGTTTCCTATTACAAAAAAGTAATTTAGATTTATTTCCTAATTTATATGATAGTTACAAGGTCAGTCAAATTGATCAACACCATATAGAGTTAATATTGATAAAATAACAGATTAAATATAGAGTTTTATTAAAAAAAAGTTTGATAATTATGTAGAAGGATATAGAGATCAAGCAAATGAAATTGGACAAATTTCAGTTAAAGAAAAGTATTTTTAATCTTAAAATGAAAATTACTTCGTACGTTGGATAATCAACATTCTGAAAGAAAAAATTCATGGGCAAATCTTTGATAAAAAAAAATCTTAAACATAATTCAAAAACCAGATATTTTGTGTATGAAATCCTTGTAATGTTTACTAATAAACTTCAAAATTTTGTAGAGACTTGTGGACATTTTCAAAAATTATAGTATAATTACTCTCATAGATACTTTCCTGGTTATGAGCTGGGTGGAATCCACCCAGCCCATAATGGAAGGGTTAATAAGCTTATTGATTAATCAGTTAGCAAAAATCACTAATTGCATAGCTGTAATTAGGATTTTAAAATAATACTTTACTTATAAAGCTTCAACTATTTATTTTGTATCTTCATAAAAGTTCAGCATACAATGGGACAAAATCAGTGTTACAATCTTTATACACTACAGCAGTGTTTCTCAACCTTTGACAATATGGACTGGTTCACTGTCTCCCTAAGCTGCCACAGACCACTAGAATGAAGAATAACAAAAAACTATTAAGATGTACATATGAATATTCTTAGTTGTTGTTGTGAAATCCAGTGAATTGGCAAGGTGGTTTTGATGAACTGGCACCAGTACGTTGACTGTTGGTTGAGAAACACTGTACTAGAGTATAGCATGGTCACTGTTATAACATAAATTAACTAGTGATTGAAAACTAGCATGGGATCATTAATGAACTACTGTGAAAATGTTTTAGTTATACATGCTAATATTATTTTATTTGAAATATTTTAATATAAATTTTACATTTAACACAATGAATGCCACTTTCACTTAGGTTTCATATTGCTTAAACATATAACTCGTTATTACCTGTGAGCATAGAATACATCAATTAATGTCACAAAAATAATCAATTAACTGAAATTAGAGTTTTATTTTATTAGTTTCTGATTATTCTAACTATCCAAGTCTCATGTGAAAATAATCAATTAATGGGCTCTTTAATCGCCTAGCAAATCCCACAAACTGTCCATTTCTTCTAAACATTTAAAAAGAAAATTAATTATTTCCTTTACAACTGTCAAACTTAAATGTTGAAAACCTATAGGTAGTTGTACATTGTATGATGATTTTGGGATATAATTCCTTGCCTTAGCATAGAGAATGAACCAGTTTAGTGCATGCAGTTTACATGCATAATTAAAATATGACAATATTTCTAAAAATAACAACAATTATTTTTCTTTATCAGTCCAGT
>NW_013667970.1:162439-166796 GCF_000517525.1 Limulus polyphemus | reverse complement strand
GCGAGTCGAGCGCCTTAACCACCTGGCCATGCCGGGTCTTATCAGTCCAGACTACATAATTTCTACCACATAAATTTGAGTATATCCACATGAATTCTATTCTTGATGGCCAAACAAAATTTACACTTTTCAATTCAGACTGGCCAAGTCTTACCATAAAATGCAAAGAAAAGCAACAACATAATTTAAGGGAGGGATTTGAAAAACTAAGGGATAATCTCAAATGATATTTTAGATGTACTATATCCATCCAGATCCTGTTGAAGTCTCATGTGTAACCTACCTAAGGTACATTAAAACAATACCTTCTGGTCCCATTAATTCCATTATCAGTATACACAGCTAAGCTCTATAGCTGTGACTAAATTTGTAATTACAGACTCTTTTGCTTAGGAAATCTAATCCAGATCATTATGTTATGGCCAGTCATTGAATCTCTTTTCACAAACATTCCACTCAAAGAAACTCCTCAAATTTCCCTTAAAAAACTATTTCCTAAAATAATGATCTACACTCTGATTTCAATCAACATTGACAGACTTGTGTATTGTGCAATCAGCAAAATTTTTAATCAACTTGTGGTTCAACACTCCTCCATTGTTAGGGAAATTTTTGTAAATTTTATACATTAGGTGCATGATTTTTTTATTTTAAATAATCAACAATTATCATCATAACTTGCAAAAATACATAACCCCATGTTGAGTTGTTAATTTACTAAGAGTTTTTATTGCTTGTATTGATGACTTCTTATCATAGGTTCTTCAGTTTTTCCAAGTACACAGTTCATAGTAAATTACCTAATTCTGTGGATATGTAACTTCAAACTATGGAGAACTTAATCAATCTAAACAGTGATGTGTTGAAAAGCCAATTATGACACAAGCTGAGAACCAATAAATTCAAAAACAATAAAGAAATTTAGATAAGAGATAAATTATTCTAATTAGTAATCAGCCCTCTAGGTGCCACGAATGTTTTTAATTGGTCTTTTAGATTCTTGTCTTGTCTATAGAGATTTAAATATTTTGTGTTTTAATGCATGTAAATAGTAAGTTCTATATAGTATTCTTCCCACACACAGTTGATCAGATTCAATGGTTTGTTCTTTAAATCATTATATCCTTGTTTCATGAGAAACTATGTCTTGGAATTTTAGTTGTTTTTGTGGAATGAAATTAAACAGTAGTTTAATATTAACTTACACATGGAACTTAATGTTAAAATGTACCCCAAAGTAAAACAGCTCTAGCATTTTTCTATTTTGATAAAAAATTCTCTATATCTTTCTATATAAGAACTGTGAGGTCGACATATGTAAAAAAACTCAAAAAGATAATTGTGGCTGGTGAGTGTTAAAATGTTACTATTAGAAATTGAGGGTATGATATTTCTCTTTAAATGTATAGATTACCCAAACTTAACATCTAGTCACATAGTTACAAACAGAACATACTATAAACTGTATAGTAGATGAGGTATTTCTATAGATTATCTGTAAGTCATAGCAAACTACTGGTCATTCCAACTTCTCCAGCCTAGTTTTCATTTATTACATAAACGTGGAAACACTTATTTCTCCATTTCTAGAAAACACCAAAGTGATATCTTGAATATGACTAACAAACCAATTTCTCTTGAAACTTGCATGATTTAAAGTATCATACAAAATATTAAATATGAAAGATGTTCCACAAAAATAATACTCAAAATACACATCTTTTATTAATTTTCTGTTGTCATACCACTAATTTTTGTAGTTAATGTTTTGAGAAAATACATATTCTAAATACTGAATGATTCTGCACATTAATTTAAAAAGAAAAAATATCAGTAACTAGATCTCTGGATATTATGGACATTTTCATATTCAAGTTCTGTCCAGACCACATAATATAAGTATTAAAAGACTGTTTTTCTGCACATAAAATTTAGTCCAAGAGAAAAATTCATGATAATTTGTTATGACCAAAGATTAATAACAGAGTATTTTTCATAGTCCTAATGATAAATAATGTATATATAACTCCCAATGTAAACTGTAGCTTTTTTTTTTAAAAGACACAAATAAATGAATTTAGAAAAAATAACTACTCAGTTGACACTTGTATTTAATGATTTTGTATGGTGATAATTGAAAATATTAAAGTGTTAATTAACTTTTGAAAAATGGAATTGGTTATAATTTTTTAAAGAGTTTAATTTGTTATGGATATTTTCTTTCAATTATCAAGATACTAAGTATTTTTCGAAATAGGAAAATACCATGTAATAAGATATTGAATTAATTCCCCGGGCACAATTTTTACTTAGCATCAATAGAAAAAACTTTATTACTAAATAGATAATTATAACTTATTTATTGGAAAACATTCTCAAGTTGATATCAGTTTAACTCTCTCCCTAAATGGCTTGGTCGATTCAACTCAAATCTTGACCCCAATGGACCTTTACAGCTTCCATAGTATAACTTTTAGTATGTTTTGTGTATATTCATGAAACTTTGTAAGCTTTCAGTACATGTCAAAAGTTTTTTGTAGAATAAAATTTCTCCATGAATATATGGAGTCAAAGTGTTGATTGCTCCAAGTGCAAAGTGGTTTTTATGTTAATATTAAATACATTTTCTTTATCTGGAAACTGTCAGATTTCATTTGCATAATCTCTAAAACCTCCTAAATACATTTCAAATGTTTTTTTCAGTAAAACTTTACATTTTCTCTACTCTAACTCTATACAAGGTTTGTCAATTTGACTGACCTCATAACCACTATAAAAAATAGGAAGTAAGTCTAAATTACCCTTTTTTCTTTCTAGAATGACTTCAAACTGGAACAAGAAACTAATTCATTTATCCTAAATAGCTTAAAGCTTGTAACAGTATACATCTGTTTTTACTTAAATTTTTGCATACCCCATGAAAAAGTTATCACCATTACAACTGATTCAAACAGTTATGCTGTCCTAACCAACTTATAGTGTTCAGCACAAGGTCTCCTGAATAGTGACTTGTGATGGACAGTAAATTGATTGATTGTTTTGTCTCTCACTTGATTTAAAATCTATTTTTAAGCATGATTTTATTCACTTTTGTCAAGTTTAAAAAGCCTTACTGTTTCACCAACTTAATTGTTTAACACCACTGCAATATTGGAAATTGGTTGACATTTTAATATAGTTTTAAACTGATTATATCATGTGCATACTACAATACAGTCTGGTAAATTAGTGGATGCCTTCTAAATTTCTCAGTGAAACAATCTTAGGTTAATTATTAATTTCTCCTGCAAATTTTAAATCACTTTTCTACATTTTAGACTTAAGATGAATCAACTGTTGTGAGGAAATTTTTTGTAAACTAGAGGGAACAACATGGAATTTTAAACGTGTTTAAAAGGAGGACACTCACTTTTCAAGTATTTTATTGGCTCATCTTTCAGCTTAGTTTTTTGGAATTATGATCTTTAATAAATATCTTGGAAAATTCCATTAGGAAATGGTACTTGAATATCATTTCTTTGAACTTTCAAATAAGTTTATTTCAACATATGTCCTTATACGTTGTTTCACTACACAGACAAAACTAATTGCCACTACTAGTGAATGTATGTAATAGTTTACAGTACAGGTGGTTTAAATAACACCACCTGACTCTAGTTACTTGATACATCCTGTTAGAAGAGATTACCAAAGGAAACAAACACCATAAATTACAAAGAAAATTACTTTACAACACTTAAAGAATTAGTCCTGGTCACATTCCTCTCATTATAGGCAAGATTTATGTTGGAATTCGAAACTTAAGTTCTTCAGTTTATTGACACACCAACTGTTAGAATGTCATAGCTTCCCCTGTATTACTGAGACAAATGTGTTTAGTCTGTTTCACAACCAACATATGGGTTTTATTGTTGTCACTTGTACACTGAGTTTTAAACTATTTGTAAAATATCAGAATAAGCTTTATATATATCAGACTGTTTTAATTCTAAAGCAACAACAACAGAAGAGTGGGTCTTACTTGAAAGTAAAGATAATAAGGAGGAAAAATATAAAATTCTTATGTGGTGCTGGTACTAGTAGTAGTATGTACAAATCACACAAGTTTATCATTCTAAATACTGAATCATATTTTTTATTATGAACTAAATATAAAATTAAGCTAAATTATTGAACTTAAAACTACTAATTTAAATGCAAAAGAATATAAAAAAACACAAAATCTTTCAAATCAAAGTGCTAAGTCTAATTCACGTAAAGACCTTGCACTCCCCATTCGATAACTCTTAACCATATTATTTGTGGATCAATTTCTTTCCTAGAAAATATATCTAATTTGAGTTAATTTTTCAATATA
>NW_013667970.1:159762-161961 GCF_000517525.1 Limulus polyphemus | reverse complement strand
ATTGACCAATACTAAATACAACCTCTACATAAAATGGCAGTTACTATAATAAGTACCATCCACATTCATATTGTAAAATCCAGAAAACAATGTTTCATCACGTGCTTTGCTTATCATCCTATGATTTGTCAAACATGAAATACAGCAACTGGAATAACATGGTACTGAAATCTACTAGGATTGGCTGAAAGTTTTACAACTGAGGTTTAACATGACCAGATGCTGTTTTATAAACAAAACATAAACAGACTAGAAAAAAGTTTAGATACCAATCATAGATGGCTGGACTAGCACTAAAGTGCAAAGAAAAATTATTTTTAAATGTTGAAAAAAATTTTCTTCTTAGAGGGTGCTTATTTATAGTCTCAAACATATTTTGGGATTTTTTAAATTACATTTCTCTTTAAACGTCATTAAATAATACAATTTTGTACAAATAATTGAATGTTATGCTACTATTTACAAAAATAAAATCTGAAATACAATAAAAGATAAGTTCTCTATAATTTTTTCAATTCACAAATGTAATTTTGCCCTCAGGATAAGACAAAATGGCCCCGGTAGGTAGGGGGTTAAAAGCAACATGCATTCGATGTGTCTTTGGTGGACTAATTTCTGAAAAATATGATTTCTTGGGAAGATTATGCTGAAGAAAAAAGATCATTGTTTTCATTTTATGTGTTCAAGTGAATCTTTAAGTTAGTTCTTGTTTACTTCAAAATAGCCAGATATATATATATATATATATATTTTTTTTTCTCTCTAAAACTATTCTGTTGAATCAAGTTTTGTAAATTACTTATACTTCTAATTAACACTGACTGTTCCCATCTGTGGTGAAATGGTATTTAAGAAATTTGTCCTCAAACAAAGCCAACCCACATTCAAGTAAACATAAGAAACTAAAACTGTTTTGATCCAAACTTCAAGACAAAATCGTCACACATGCTATGATATATTATGTATCTTTAAACATATAATACATATCTTTAAACATATAATACAGATAAATTATATGTTGCAGCCTGAAAAAAACCAACAAAAAAGGACTTACTGCAGGAAATGCTGCTTTCTGTCGACTATATGGTCTATTCCATGTATCAGAATATACATCTTTTTGAGGATGTGGTGCCATCTGTTGCAAGAAAATGAACAGTACATTTTACACATTTATAATGAAAAAGGCTTTGGGTGGCTCTTCAATTATCTTAATGATAAATAAAGAATTTTTCGTATAGACAAAAAGACATAATGATAATAAAGATATGCAACAGTATAAGCAGAGACATTGACAGAAATCATAAAGGTTAATCCTTCAGTCACCTATTAACTATACTTATGAACATTTACTAAAATAATAAATTACTTAGTTTTTCATGTTTACTTTATAAATATACTGGACATAATGATCTTATTCAACAGCAAAATGTAGGAACAAAATTTCCTGTCAAGATTATCTAGAGGATCCTTGAACATATAAATGTGGGGATGGAATATACACATCATGCGGAACTTTCAAAAGCACTTAACATCATTTTGCTTTAATAATAATAATACAAATAAAGCTCATCACCACTGGAATGTTGATAACTAGTACTGGATTTTGTGGAAACATTATAATGTAGGCTCCATTCTACACATTAGGAGTTTGGTTTTACTGTGAACTGCCTGCACATGTGAATCCCTAAGAAGTTCAAGTTATTTTAAACAAATATATTACAGAGGCCATAAAACTATTTTAATAAGTACAGCAATGTGTCATTTCAAAATGATACTATTCTTTGTCACAAAGCACACATGCTCAGTTCTTGGTTTTAAAGTAATGATGTCAATAATTTGAAAGTTAACATTCTCCTAAACTCAAAATATATTTCCAATAATACTTACCTCTGCTGACATAATAGCTATTTCTCAATCTTCAGGGTTTCTACTCTTTGCCCATCTAAGCATTCAAAACACTTACTCCAATCTTTTATACCCCAATTGAATGCCCTTGGCAAATCCTAATTTGCAAATCTCTTCACCAACTTCAATGTGCTCTCTATCTAGGTATTGTATATAAGCACCTCATTCAGATAATGTAATCACTATTTTGAGACATAACCCTGCTTTTACTCGCAGGTAGGGTGGGAGAGTGTCAGCAGAGGTAAGTATTATTGGAAATATATTTTGAGTTTAGGAGAATGTTAACTTTCAAAT